>NW_028257122.1:0-250459 GCF_035046125.1 Drosophila serrata | reverse complement strand
GAAAAATATACACTCTTCCATCGACGAAAAATTCAGATTCGCTGTACTTATTATCACCGTCGAGAAGCTCGGAGACATGGCTTTTAAACGGAGACCCTTTTTTGTAAATTTGGTCTCGCTTCACTTCCTCCAAGAAGTACTCTCGACGCCTACAAATCTCGCGAAGTCGGGAAATCGAATCCGTCTGAATATTTAAGATTTCGTGTCTTATTTCCAGGCGTAAATTTCGACGTAAAATTTCTACTAATGCCTTTTCACCCAACGGACAATCCAAACTATCAGTCAGCTGAACAACTGCATCATAAAACGAGTCAAAGTTTTCGTTTTCTTTTTGTTTGCGATCTCTTATAAGCTCGCGAATGTTCACATCGGTTCTTGTATCCCTAAACTGGCGACGAAGTGCAAAACATAACTCGTCCCATCGAACAGCTTGCACCGACTTGTGATTCCGCCAATAAAAGTCGTTGCTCTGCCCTCAAATAAAAGCACTTGCGTTGACACACAAGATACCAAAGTTTCCACCTAAGGTTTGGTGAGTTAACGCCTGCACCCTGTAGATAAAATTATCTATGCTGATTCCCCCAGCAGATCCACTATAACAGAGTTTCCAACCATTGATAATATGCGAAACTTTGCCTGGTCTCTGTGAAAGTTCTGATAAATTTGATCCCGGTCAAGAATATCACATGCCCAGTATCTCGCATTCGAAGTTGGCTGTCCTGTCTCTAAGCCGAGAAGCTGATCCATAGAGGGGCTGGCATTGGCAGCTCTACGAAATGGTTCTTGTGAAGGTCTGCTTGCCAAATTAGCTTCGATTAAAATGGTCATCTTTTCGGACAATTGTGTCAGCAACTCATTTTGCATTCCTCTTACAGCCTCAGTCACGATACTGTGAACGTCTTCACGCCCACTCAATCGAGCTTGACTTGAATCTTCTGCACCCACATTAACCTGACTGTTGTCTTCGTATTGCAAATTCACAAGCCTGTTTTGGTGTCTTGTATTCCGTGAGACACTACTATCAGTTCTAATTAAAGGTTCCCCAGGACAAACCGCTTTGCAGGTGGGACAGCTCTTCTTACTTGTCAAGTGATTTTTCGTGCAATTTTTGTGGAAACTGTGACCGCATTTAGTTGTATACAAATCGCTTTCAGAAATATGTGTCTTGCACCTGGGATGACCCAGAAGCCTCTTCACCATCTGAATGATCTAACCCCATCTTAAAGAAACCAAAATGCTAAAAATAAAAACTATAAAATCGAATAAGATAAAATCACAAGCAAATAGCTTGTATTATAAAAGATAGATATACTTTTAAATCATACACTCCATTACTGATCGAGAGCTCATCCATCAAGCTCTTGTTGAAACTTATCGCTTAAAAGATTTTTTGAAGACAAAAGAAACGAAAGGAAAATTATGTTCGGCCAAGCCTACTGAGTGAACCGGAAGCCAAAAGGCGGTCAATCCGAAGTATGAAAACTTTACTTCCAGATTGCTTTCCAAAACCTATTGCACTTCAACAGATCCACTTTTGTTTATTTTTATCTATTATATTATTTATTTTTATTTTTTTTTTTTAATCCGTGGCCAGACTTACTTTTTTTTTGTGTTTTCCCATAAAGTAATCTGGATTCCTAAGCGGACGACTGACCTACGCTAGTTTACTTCGAATCTGTGGCCAGAGCTACTTCTTGAAGTAACCATCTGCATTCCAATACAGAAAACTGGTGCTTTAACTAGGTAGCATTAAACTGTTAGACTTGTTACACCGTTCGTTAACCGTGGTTCATTGACATTCATTTTAGAATTTATCAATTTTGAAATTCCTACCCGCTTAACTTTCAGTGAATGAACTTTTAATAGGTTTAGGAGTCAGCTTGCTCTCACTCTTCATCCGTGGTCAGACGCCTACTATTCTAAAATATATGCATTCCTATTCGTCTGAATGTACAGAGGGCTGACTAAAGAATATCAAAAGTTAGAATTGAAAATTTTGAGAAAATAGAAAATGATATTTATGCTTATTAGCGTTAGGAAATTTTGTTGATTTTGTTTAGAATTTTTCCGTGATTGGACCCTTTAGTCGGTCTCACACCTTGGAAGAATAATTAAGAATTCCCTTTCGGTTCTTCGAATAGTTACGCTATACAGTTTTGGCCCCTACGTTGGACGCCATAATTAAAAAGATATTATTATAATTATTCCTGTAACGAATAACGTAGAGCTGTTGGTATTCCCGACTCTTAGCCTGCACGCAAATATATCCGGCTCTGTCTCGTCAGCAAGTGTCGTGGTGTTCATATGTGCTACAGTCATTGGGGCTCTTGGGTAATCTTTAATAACTAAAAATTGCGTGCTAAATCAAGAAAATAACTAACCGGAAAGAGGAATAAGCATAGGCGACAGACAGACTGAAGCATAGAAAGAAGAATCCTTTCAGCGTATAGCTTTCGCACCTGCAGATGTTATTGAGGTGTTTCATGCCCACCCTGCCATGGTCAATATCAACACGTAAATATTTATAATTGACCCCTTGATTCCAAGAGCTTTCACGACGACCTCCCGATCAGCATGGAGTTAAAAGTATTGCTTACTCAATCATTATAATTTGTTTATTAACATACGAAACGAAATATATTAAATTCCCTACATTCATATTCCTTTTCCTCTAATTCAGCTGTGTTCTTCCGATAATTCTTGTTTTATATTATATAATAGCATCTGAAACCAAGCTTTAAAATTTGAATTACTAAATATGTACAGTATTACTAGTAATATCATATATTAGCTAAACACAAAATATAATGATAATTCATAACAGCTTAGTTGACAGTTTTTTTTTTCTCAATTTCATTCATCACTATTTATGCTCAATTTAACTGTCGATTTAAAACGGAGGAGAGGCGGATAGTATATGTCTTAATTATTTAAAAGATTTTCGTTCAAATGATTTTTTTAAGTGCATGCATAATTATTTCTTTTCATTCAATATTCAATCATTAAATCAAGCTTTTTTGTATTTTTATTATTTCATGCTGCCAACGGGTATATAATTCGGGTGAACAGGGATTATAGTGTGTCTATACCAGATAAATATTTGGGAACGCTCACCATACTTTTATTTATCCATCGATGAAAGCGCTTCCATTTGATGGCAGTGTAGCTGAAAGTAAAATATAAGCCCAAAAACAACAAACACAATATTTTCCTTATCTGAGCCCGAAGATATGCAACCTTTTTCTATGCGTGCATTTTCTCTACTTATGTTTTTGCTTTTTGTTTGTTTACAAACTCATCAACACACTGCTCCTCTATTTCACTTGGTCGACATTAAAAATCAAAAAATCAAAAATCAAAAACTTCGTACTGATTTTAACTTTATCTTTTACCGTTTAAATAATAGAAGTAAGAACTCTTAATTTTTAATTGGAAAACCTACTACAACTAATATTACTTAAGTATATTCTTACCTATTTATATCCACTCCTTTGACTTCATATTTAGGCTTGGGACTGGGGTTCATTTGCAATTACTTGAATAATTTCATGGTGAGGAATAATCTTGACAGCGGTAAATTATATAGAGTAGCTAAAAAAATACTCCTCGACATTTCGCGAAATTAAATTAATTTAATCTTCACACCATGGTTCAGGCTAAGGCCCAATTCATGTATTTCACTGGCCTATATGTCCACCGATATTTTAGCAAAAACTGATATAAAATTAACGATTGGCACAAAAACAAATCCATAGCGAAAGTTTCCTGGTGATTACGGTGGCGCTTGATGAGGGTCAACAGTCATTGCTTGAAAACTCCTATTTGGCTGCCGAGCTACTGTCGGCTGCCCTTCTTGGCCTCACTTGGCTGGGTGCACGTAGCTGGGGCAGTTGGCTGGGGGAGGCGGCTGACGATCGCTTGAAATATTTCTGCCCGCAGCTGCCTAGCCGGACTTCTCAGCGCCAATTCTGTTATGGGCCAAAGACAGGTTCTAGGCCGCCCTAAAATAATTTCCGAGCCTCGTTAGGGTTGCGTTCGAATATGGTTAATTTTGCCAGAACTCACCCCTGCAGAGCGCCTCTTCTGAATATTTTCCTTCCTTTCCTTTCGTGACCGTCTCTAACCTCTTTGGCGTCGTTTGGCCAAAGGTAATATAAAATCGCACAACTTCACTGTCTGCAAGCTCGAATTGAAAAGAATGCACGAGGCGAACAGCGTTTCCTATAAGGGTAAGTCGAACACCGTAAGCGTTAATCCCATCCCCATTAACGCCAATGCAGACCTACGTATTATCGGTATTCGTAATATGCAGACCTGCATATTATCGGTAAACTAAAATGCATTTCTATGTTTATTGTTGTTTCGCAACCGAGTCATAGATGGCGCTTCATGTATTCAACACTCGTCCGTTAGATATACGATCTAGATGGCGCCAATGATCTATACACTGCCCGTTACAACCTAAAATTACGCCGGAAAACTTCTTGGCCAATGGGATGCAAAACCACCCGCGCGATCTCAGATTGTATCTTTCTTGATTTTTGACGTCCTGCTGTTTGGAAAGTTTAACTGCCTTATCATGAGCCAGCTCGCGAGAGTCCTCTCTGCTGAACGCGACTCCTCTATCTTGTAGCACTTGCAGAGATCTTAATAAGGCATAGGTTCCCCCGGAGGTCACCATATGTTGACCAAACACCATATAAAATGGTGAGGTGCCAATAGCTGAATGGGTGGCTGACCTCAACGCACAGCAGATACTGCTAAGATTTTCATCCCAATCTCTCTGGTTGACGTCTATGTAGGAACAGATTGCGGTAATGATCGACCTGTTCACTCGCTCTGACGCATTTGCCTGGGGCGAATGAATGGCGGTAAGCTTGTGGATAATCCGATGTTCTCTCGAAACAGCTTTTGGCAAACGGCTCAGAATGCCGTCAATTTGGGGAAGTGGATACGCGTCCTTGGCGGTCACCGCGTTACTTTACGGCTGTCGAGACACAACCTGACCTTCCCAGGCTTTTACACTAATACAACTGGTGAAGACCAGGCGCTGTCTGGACTCCTCTATGACGCCGTGCTGTAACATCCGGTCGACCTCGCTGTATAACAGCTTCTCCACGGCTGGCGAAACTGGAAAGTGGCGCTGACATCAATATGATGCGATAGAAGACTAGTTTTGCCTAAGCCGAAGATTAAAAACGACGGGAATTGATCTATTACTTTCTTTAATGCGTCTGTTATTCAGTTAGATTGTGAGCACTAAGCTCTGAGACTTGGATGTCTGGAGGTAATAATTCAAAACAGATTCCAGAAATCTATACCTAAGTAGAGGTTTTGTTTTAAACAAGGAACTATAAACAACTGAATTGACTTAATTACTCCATTATATATATATATACTCTATATTTGATCTAATGCTACCTACTATGCTTTGCTTGCTGCCATCGGCAGTAGAAATATTGTTAAAAACACGTTTAATTGGAACATCACTTGCAAGGATTTCCTGTGCAATCTGCCCTCCTACGCAGCTCATTGATGCGCCTGTATCCATAAGACCTTTAATTCTCCTGTTCAGAATTACCACCGTTGTATATGGTCGACGATCCTTACAACTGTTGCGAAGAGCATTTAGGTCTCCAGTAACTTTCCAGAACCTTTTCAGCCTAGTTGTATTTCGCGATTTATCGTTAGTTCTAGATTTAGAATAACTTGCCTTCTTACTGCTATTATTTATCAGTCTAACTCTCTGGCGCCAACCCTCTTCAGGAGTAACCTCAGGAAGAACGGGAGCCTTGTGATGCCTGTGCGTAACAGAATCTATTGTATCTCGGTTTCGGTGGACGTGGACTGCGTCTTTTGAACACACCGAGAACGAGGAACTTGGGTGTTCTGCTGATGTTTTTTAAACATCTTTGGCATGAAGGTTTATACGTGTTGCGTGCCCCGCACCCATAACAAAATACCTTTCGGGGGAGCCGTGCAGTCTTGGTACCTATGTCCTTCCTTTCTGCAATTCCAGCAGATTAGAAACACGGCTTCAACAGTACCTTCCTCATCGACGAAAAATTCAGATTCGCTGTTCTTATTATCACCGTCGAGAAGCTCGGAGACATGGCTTTTAAACGGAGACCCTTTTTTGTAAATTTGGTCTCGCTTCACTTCCTCCAAGAAATAGACTCCGACGCCTACAAATCTCGCGAAGTCGGGAAATCGAATCCGTCTGAATATTTAAGATTTCGTGTCTTATTTCCAGGCGTAAATTTCGACGTAAAATTTCTACTAATGCCTTTTCACCCAACGGACAATCCAAACTATCAGTCAGCTGAACAACTGCATCATAAAACGAGTCAAAGTTTTCGTTTTCTTATAAGCTCGCGAATGTTCACATCACAGTTTATTTTATCTAAACTGGCGACGAAGTGCAAAACATAACTCGTCCCATCGAACAGCTTGCACCGACTTGTGATATCGCCAATAGAAGTCGTCTGCTTTGCCCTCAAATAAAGCACTTGCGTTGACACACAAGATACCAAAGTTTCCACCTAAGGTTTGGTGAGTTAACGCCTGCACCCTGTAGATAAAATTATCTATGCTGATTCCCCCAGCAGATCCACTATAACAGAGTTTCCAACCATTGATAATATGCGAAACTTTGCCTGGTCTCTGTGAAAGTTCTGATAAATTTGATCCCGGTGACAAATTCACATGCCCAGTATCTCGCATTGAAGTTGGCTGTCCTGTCTCTAAGCCGAGAAGCTGATCCATAGAGGGGCTGGCATTGGCAGCTCTACGAAATGGTTCTTGTGAAGGTCTGCTTGCCAAATTAGCTTCGATTAAAATGGTCATCTTTTCGGACAATTGTGTCAGCAACTCATTTTGCATTCCTCTTACAGCCTCAGTCACGTACTGTGAACGTCTTCACGCCCACTCAATCGAGCTTGACTTGAATCTTCTGCACCCACATTAACCTGACTGTTGTCTTCGTATTGCAAATTCACAAGCCTGTTTTGGTGTCTTGTATTCCGTGAGACACTACTATCAGTTCTAATTAAAGGTTCCCCAGGACAAACCGCTTTGCAGGTGGGACAGCTCTTCTTACTTGTCAAGTGATTTTTCATGCAATTTTTGTGGAAACTGTGATCGCATTTAGTTTTATACAAATCGCTTTCAGAAATATGTGTCTTGCACCTGGGATGACCCAGAAGCCTCTTCACCATCTGAATGATCTAACCCCAACTCAAAATACTAATGCTAAAATAAAACCTACAAAACTCAATAAGATAAAATCACAAGCAAATAGCTTGTATTATAAAAGATAGATATACTTTTAAATCATACACTCCATTACTCATCGAGAGGACTTATCCATCAAGCTCTTGTTGAAACTTATCGCTTAAAAGATTTTTTGAAAGACAAAAGAAACGAAAGGAAAATTGTGTTCGGGCAAGCCTACTGAGTGAACCGGAAGCCAAAAGGCGGTCAATCCGAAGTATGAAAACTTTATTCCAGATTGCTTTCCAAAACCTATTATTCAACAGATCCACTTTTGTTTATTTTTATCTATTTATTTATTTTTATTTTTTTTTTTTAATCCGTGGCCAGACTTACCTTTTTTTTTGTGTTTTCCCATAAAGTAATCTGGATTCCTAAGCGGACGACTGACCTACGCTAGTTTACTTCGAATCTGTGGCCAGAGCTACTTCTTGAAGTAACCATCTGCATTCCAATACAGAAAACTGGTGCTTTAACTAGGTAGCATTAAACTGTTAGACTTGTTACACTTGTTCGTTAACCGTGGTTCATTGACATTCATTTTAGAATTTATCAATTTTGAAATTCCTACCCGCTTAACTTTCAGTGAATGAACTTTTAATAGGTTTAGGAGTCAGCTTGCTCTCACTCTTCATCCGTGGTCAGACGCCTACTATTCTAAAATATATGCATTCCTATTCGTCTGAATGTACAGAGGGCTGACTAAAGAATATCAAAAGTTAGAATTGAAAATTTTGAGAAAATAGAAAATGATATTTATGCTTATTAGCGTTAGGAAATTTTGTTGATTTTGTTTAGAATTTTTCCGTGACCTAACCCTTAAATGGTCTCACACCTTGGAAGAATCATTAAGAATTCCCTTTCGGTTCTTCGAATAGTTACGCTATACAGTTTGGCCCCACGTTGGACGCCATAATTAAAAAGATATTATTATAATTATTCCTGTAACGAATAACGTAGAGCTGTTGGTATTCCCGACTCTTAGCCTGCACGCAAATATATCCGGCTCTGTCTCGTCAGCAAGTGTCGTGGTGTTCATATGTGCTACAGTCATTGGGGCTCTTGGGTAATCTTTAATAACTAAAAATTGCGTGCTAAATCAAGAAAATTAACTAACCGGAAAGAGGAATAAGCATAGGCGACAGACAGACTGAAGCATAGAAAGAAGAATCCTTTCAGCGTATAGCTTTCGCACCTGCAGATGTTATTGAGGTGTTTCATGCCCACCCTGCCATGGTCAATATCAACACATAAATATTTATAATTGACCCCTTGATTCCAAGAGCTTTCACGACGACCTCCCGATCAGCATGGAGTTAAAAGTATTGCTTACTCAATCATTATAATTTGTTTATTAACATACGAAACGAAATATATTAAATTCCCTACATTCATATTCCTTTTCCTCTAATTCAGCTGTGTTCTTCCGATAATTCTTGTTTTATATTATATAATAGCATCTGAAACCAAGCTTTAAAATTTTAATTACTAAATATGTACAGTATTACTAGTAATATCATATATTAGCTAAAAACAAAATATAATGATAATTCATAACAGCTTAGTTGACAGTTTTTTTTTTTCTCAATTTCATTCATCACTATTTATGCTCAATTTAACTGTCGATTTAAAACGGAGGAGAGGCGGATAGTATATGTCTTAATTATTTAAAAGATTTTTCGTTCAAATGATTTTTTTAAGTGCATGCATAATTATTTCTTTCATTCAATATTCAATTATTAAATCAAGCTTTTTTTTATTTTTATTATTTCATGCTGCCAACGGGTATATCATTGGGTGAACAGGGATTATAGTGTGTCTTTATACGATATAATATTGGGAACGCTTCACCATACTTTTTTTTATCCGATCGATGAAAGCGCTTCCATTTGATGGCAGTATAGTTGAAAGTAAAATATAAGCCCAAAAACAACAAACACAATATTTTCCTTATCTGAGCCCGAAGATATGCAACCTTTTTCTATGCGTGCATTTTCTCTACTTATGTTTTTGCTTTTTGTTTGTTTACAAACTCATCAACACACTGCTCCTCTATTTCACTTGGTCGACATTAAAAATCAAAAAATCAAAAATCAAAAACTTCGTACTGATTTTAACTTTATCTTTTACCGTTTAAATAATAGAAGTAAGAACTCTTAATTTTTAATTGGAAAACCTACTACAACTAATATTACTTAAGTATATTCTTACCTATTTATATCCACTCCTTTGACTTCATATTTAGGCTTGGGACTGGGGTTCATTTGCAATTACTTGAATAATTTCATGGTGAGGAATAATCTTGACAGCGGTAAATTATATAGAGTAGCTAAAAAAATACTCCTCGACATTTCGCGAAATTAAATTAATTTAATCTTCACACCATGGTTCAGGCTAAGGCCCAATTCATGTATTTCACTGGCCTATATGCACCGATATTTTAGCAAAAACTGATATAAAATTAACGATTGGCACAAAAACAAATCCATAGCGAAAGTTTCCTGGTGATTACGGTGGCGCTTGATGAGGGTCAACAGTCATTCTTAAAACTCCTATTTGGCTGCCGAGCTACTGTCGGCTGCCCTTCTTGGCCTCACTTGGCTGGGTGCACGTAGCTGGGGCAGTTGGCTGGGGGAGGCGGCTGACGATCGCTTGAAATATTTCTGCCCGCAGCTGCCTAGCCGGACTTCTCAGCGCCAATTCTGTTATGGGCCGAAAGACAGGTTCTAGGCCGCCCTAAAATAATTTCCGAGCCTCGTTAGGGTTGCGTTCGAATATGGTTAATTTTGCCAGAACTCACCCCTGCAGAGCGCCTCTTCTGAATATTTTCCTTCCTTTCCTTTCGTGACCGTCTCTAACCTCTTTGGCGTGTTTGGCCAAAGGTAATATAAAATCGCACAACTTCACTGTCTGCAAGCTCGAATTGAAAAGAATGCACGAGGCGAACAGCGTTTCCTATAAGGGTAAGTCGAACACCGTAAGCGTTAATCCCATCCCCATTAACGCCAATGCAGACCTACGTATTATCGGTATTCGTAATATGCAGACCTGCATATTATCGGTAAACTAAAATGCATTTCTATGTTTATTGTTGTTTCGCAACCGAGTCATAGATGGCGCTTCATGTATTCAACACTCGTCCGTTAGATATACGATTAGATGGCGCCAATGATCTATACACTGCCCGTTACAACCTAAAATTACGCCGGAAAACTTCTTGGCCAATGGAATACGAAACCACGCGCGATCTCAGATTGTATCTTTCTTGATTTTTGACGTCCTGCTGTTTGGAAAGTTTAACTGCCTTATCATGAGCCAGCTCGCGAGAGTCCTCTCTGCTGAACGCGACTCCTCTATCTTGTAGCACTTGCAGAGATCTTAATAAGGCATAGGTTCCCCCGGAGGTCACCATATGTTGACCAAACACCATATAAAATGGTGAGGTGCCAATAGCTGAATGGGTGGCTGACCTCAACGCACAGCAGATACTGCTAAGATTTTCATCCCAATCTCTCTGGTTGACGTCTATGTAGGAACAGATTGCGGTAATGATCGACCTGTTCACTCGCTCTGACGCATTTGCCTGGGGCGAATGAATGGCGGTAAGCTTGTGGATAATCCGATGTTCTCTCGAAACAGCTTTTGGCAAACGGCTCAGAATGCCGTCAATTTGGGGAAGTGGATACGCGTCCTTGGCGGTCACCGCGTTACTTTACGGCTGTCGAGACACAACCTGACCTTCCCAGGCTTTTACACTAATACAACTGGTGAAGACCAGGCGCTGTCTGACTCCTCTATGACGCCGTGCTGTAACATCCGGTCGACCTCACTGTATAACAGCTTCTCCACGGCTGGCGAAACTGGAAAGTGGCGCTGACATCAATATGATGCGATAGAAGACTAGTTTTGCCTAAGCCGAAGATTAAAAACGACGGGAATTGATCTATTACTTTCTTTAATGCGTCTGTTATTCAGTTAGATTGTGAGCACTAAGCTCTGAGACTTGGATGTCTGGAGGTAATAATTCAAACAGATTCCAGAAATCTATACCTAAGTAGAGGTTTTGTTTTAAACAAGGAACTATAAACAACTGAATTGACTTAATTACTCCATTATATATATATATACTCTATATTTGATCTAATGCTACCTACTATGCTTTGCTTGCTGCCATCGGCAGTAGAAATATTGTTAAAAACACGTTTAATTGGAACATCACTTGCAAGGATTTCCTGTGCAAACTGCCCTCCTACGCAGCTCATTGATGCGCCTGTATCCATAAGACCTTTAATTCTCCTGTTCAGAATTACCACCGTTGTATATGGTCGACGATCCTTACAACTGTTGCGAAGAGCATTTAGGTCTCTTGTAACTTTCCAGAACCTTTTCAGCCTAGTTGTATTTCGCGATTTATCGTTAGTTCTAGATTTAGAATAACTTGCCTTCTTACTGCTATTATTTATCAGACTAACTCTCTGGCGCCAACCCTCTTCAGGAGTAACCTCAGGAAGAACGGGAGCCTTGTGATGCCTGTGCGTAACAGAATCTATTGTATCTCGGTTTCGGTGGACGTGGACTGCGTCTTTTGAACACACGAGAACGAGGAACTTGGGTGTTCTGCTGGATGTTTTTTAAACATCTTTGGCATGAAGGTTTATACGTGTTGCGTGCCCCGCACCCATAACAAAATACCTTTCGGGGAGCCGTGCAGTCTTGGTACCTATGTCCTTCCTTTCTGCAATTCCAGCAGATTAGAAACACGGCTTCAACAGTACCTTCCTCATCGACGAAAAATTCAGATTCGCTGTTCTTATTATCACCGTCGAGAAGCTCGGAGACATGGCTTTTAAACGGAGACCCTTTTTTGTAAATTTGGTCTCGCTTCACTTCCTCCAAGAAGTACTCTCGACGCCTACAAATCTCGCGAAGTCGGGAAATCGAATCCGTCTGAATATTTAAGATTTCGTGTCTTATTTCCAGGCGTAAATTTCGACGTACAATTTCTACTAATGCCTTTTCACCCAACGGACAATCCAAACTATCAGTCAGCTGAACAACTGCATCATAAAACGAGTCAAAGTTTTCGTTTTCTTATAAGCTCGCGAATGTTCACATCACAGTTTATTTTATCTAAACTGGCGACGAAGTGCAAAACATAACTCGTCCCATCGAACAGCTTGCACCGACTTGTGATATCGCCAATAGAAGTCGTCTGCTTTGCCCTCAAATAAAGCACTTGCGTTGACACACAAGATACCAAAGTTTCCACCTAAGGTTTGGTGAGTTAACGCCTGCACCCTGTAGATAAAATTATCTATGCTGATTCCCCCAGCAGATCCACTATAACAGAGTTTCCAACCATTGATAATATGCGAAACTTTGCGGTCTCTGTGAAAGTTCTGATAAATTTGATCCCGGTGACAAATTCACATGCCCAGTATCTCGCATTGAAGTTGGCTGTCCTGTCTCTAAGCCGAGAAGCTGATCCATAGAGGGGCTGGCATTGGCAGCTCTACGAAATGGTTCTTGTGAAGGTCTGCTTGCCAAATTAGCTTCGATTAAAATGGTCATCTTTTCGGACAATTGTGTCAGCAACTCATTTTGCATTCCTCTTACAGCCTCAGTCACGATACTGTGAACGTCTTCACGCCCACTCAATCGAGCTTGACTTGAATCTTCTGCACCCACATTAACCTGACTGTTGTCTTCGTATTGCAAATTCACAAGCCTGTTTTGGTGTCTTGTATTCCGTGAGACACTACTATCAGTTCTAATTAAAGGTTCCCCAGGACAAACCGCTTTGCAGGTGGGACAGCTCTTCTTACTTGTCAAGTGATTTTTCATGCAATTTTTGTGGAAACTGTGATCGCATTTAGTTTTATACAAATCGCTTTCAGAAATATGTGTCTTGCACCTGGGATGACCCAGAAGCCTCTTCACCATCTGAATGATCTAACCCCATCTTAAAGAAACCAAAATGCTAAAAATAAAAACTATAAAATCGAATAAGATAAAATCACAAGCAAATAGCTTGTATTATAAAAGATAGATATACTTTTAAATCATACACTCCATTACTGATCGAGAGCTCATCCATCAAGCTCTTGTTGAAACTTATCGCTTAAAAGATTTTTTGAAAGACAAAAGAACCGAAAGGAAAATTGTGTTCGGGCAAGCCTACTGAGTGAACCGGAAGCCAAAAGGCTGTCAATCCGAAGTATGAAAACTTTACTTCCAGATTGCTTTCCAAAACCTATTGCACTTCAACAGATCCACTTTTGTTTATTTTTATCTATTTATTTATTTTTATTTTATTTTTTTAATCCGTGGCCAGACTTACTTTTTTTATTGTGTTTTCCCATAAAGTAATCTGGATTCCTAAGCGGACGACTGACCTACGCTAGTTTACTTCGAATCTGTGGCCAGAGCTACTTCTTGAAGTAACCATCTGCATTCCAATACAGAAAACTGGTGCTTTAACTAGGTAGCAATCATTAAACTGTTAGACTTGTTACACCGTTCGTTAACCGTGGTTCATTGACATTCATTTTAGAAATTATCAATTTTGAAATTCCTACCCGCTTAACTTTCAGTGAATGAACTTTTAATAGGTTTAGGAGTCAGCTTGCTCTCACTCTTCATCCGTGGTCAGACGCCTACTATTCTAAAATATATGCATTCCTATTCGTCTGAATGTACAGAGGGCTGACTAAAGAATATCAAAAGTTAGAATTGAAAATTTTGAGAAAATAGAAAAGGATATTTATGCTTATTAGCGTTAGGAAATTTTGGTGATTTTGTTTAGAATTATTCCATGACCTAACCCTTAAGTCGGTCTCACACCTTGGAAGAATCATTAAGAATTCCCTTTCGGTTCTTCGAATAGTTACGCTATACAGTTTGGCCCCACGTTGGACGCCATATTAAAAAAGATATTATTATAATTATTCCTGTAACGAATAACGTAGAGCTGGTGGTATTCCCGACTCTTAGCCTGCACGCAAATATATCCGGCTCTGTCTCGTCAGCAAGTGTCGTGGTGTTCATATGTGCTACAGTCATTGGGGCTCTTGGGTAATCTTTAATAACTAAAAATTGCGTGCTAAATCAAGAAAATTAACTAACCGGAAAGAGGAATAAGCATAGGCGACAGACAGACTGAAGCATAGAAAGAAGAATCCTTTCAGCGTATAGCTTTCGCACCTGCAGATGTTATTGAGGTGTTTCATGCCCACCCTGCCATGGTCAATATCAACACGTAAATATTTATAATTGACCCCTTGATTCCAAGAGCTTTCACGACGACCTCCCGATCAGCATGGAGTTAAAAGTATTGCTTACTCAATCATTATAATTTGTTTATTAACATACGAAACGAAATATATTAAATTCCCTACATTCATATTCCTTTTCCTCTAATTCAGCTGTGTTCTTCCGATAATTCTTGTTTTATATTATATAATAGCATCTGAAACCAAGCTTTAAAATTTTAATTACTAAATATGTACAGTATTACTAGTAATATCATATATTAGCTAAAAACAAAATATAATGATAATTCATAACAGCTTAGTTGACAGTTTTTTTTTTCTCAATTTCATTCATCACTATTTATGCTCAATTTAACTGTCGATTTAAAACGGAGGAGAGGCGGATAGTATATGTCTTAATTATTTAAAAGATTTTCGTTCAAATGATTTTTTTAAGTGCATGCATAATTATTTCTTTTCATTCAATATTCAATCATTAAATCAAGCTTTTTTGTATTTTTATTATTTCATGCTGCCAACGGGTATATCATTCGGGTGAACAGGGATTATAGTGTGTCTTTACCAGATAAATATTTGGGAACGCTCACCATACTTTTATTTATCCATCGATGAAAGCGCTTCCATTTGATGGCAGTGTAGCTGAAAGTAAAATATAAGCCCAAAAACAACAAACACAATATTTTCCTTATCTGAGCCCGAAGATATGCAACCTTTTTCTATGCGTGCATTTTCTCTACTTATGTTTTTGCTTTTTGTTTGTTTACAAACTCATCAACACACTGCTCCTCTATTTCACTTGGTCGACATTAAAAATCAAAAAATCAAAAATCAAAAACTTCGTACTGATTTTAACTTTATCTTTTACCGTTTAAATAATAGAAGTAAGAACTCTTAATTTTTAATTGGAAAACCTACTACAACTAATATTACTTAAGTATATTCTTACCTATTTATATCCACTCCTTTGACTTCATATTTAGGCTTGGGACTGGGGTTCATTTGCAATTACTTGAATAATTTCATGGTGAGGAATAATCTTGACAGCGGTAAATTATATAGAGTAGCTAAAAAAATACTCCTCGACATTTCGCGAAATTAAATTAATTTAATCTTCACACCATGGTTCAGGCTATGGCCCAATTCATGTATTTCACTGGCCTATATGCACCGATATTTTAGCAAAAACTGATATAAAATTAACGATTGGCACAAAAACAAATCCATAGCGAAAGTTTCCTGGTGATTACGGTGGCGCTCGATCAGGTCAACAGTCATTGCTTGAAAACTCCTATTTGGCTGCCGAGCTACTGTCGGCAGCCCTTCTTGGCCGCACTTGGCTGGGTGCACTTAGCTGGGGCAGTTGACTGGGGCAGGCGGCTGACGATCGCTTGAATTATTTCTACCCGCATCTGCTTAGCCAGACTTCTCAGCGCCAATTCTGTTATGGGCCGAGAGACAGGTTCTAGGCCACCCTAAAATAATTTCCGAGCCTCGTTAGGGTTGCGTTCGAATATGGTGAATTTTGCCAGAACTCACCCCTGCAGAGCGCCTCTTCTGAATATTTTCCTTCTGTTCCGCTGACCGCCATTGAGCTCAGAAAGCGGTCTTGAATTCACTTGGCACTTAATTGCCTTCAAAAATTTCGTGACCGTCTCTAACCTCTTTGGCATGTGTTTATGGGGAAGACAACGAATTTGCCACCCTTAAGCAATAATTACAACGCACGAATCGGTTAATTAAATGCTGTGTATGTTTTCGTTTCTCTCTGGTCGGAGTTGCAACTACCGATCGAATTATTGACTTCAACATATATACATAATCTTAAAATGTAGCTTAGCATAGATAAGGCGACAGAAGAAGAAGAGAGAGAGAAATAGATAAACAAAGAGAAATGCTAAGAGCGCAGCAGGTGCAGCCATACACCCATGCGCGCATGATTAGGCGCTAGCGGTCTGCTCCGAACATACTCCCCCCGTTGGAAGAGGTACTGTTTCAACTTCATCGGCATCGTGGGGCAAAACGGCTAGCTTGGCGATTTTGTGGATCCTTGACGACGGCAGCTGAGACAGACTGAGGAGTTACGCACTGGCAGCCCTCCAGACACGATCCAACCAAGTTTGGTGTTCTGAAGGGTTGGCAACGCGCTACCCAAATAAATTTGTCCCGTAGCCATTATTTTGAAGAAGAGTCCAGCACCAATTATAAGATCAATCCGCTCTGACCGATTAAAATGAGGATCAGCAAGCGAAATATTTTGCGGAATTTTCCACGATGTGGCATTTATGTTAAAATGAGGCTGATAATCAGCGATACTGTCAGTCACAACCGCGGAGAATGAGGCACGATAGCTTGCATCCTGGGATTGCGCTACAATGTCGACTGCCGTATCGGAATTCAGAGAGGATTCCCCAATCCCAGCGACTAGGGTATGCGACTTTCTACAATTCAAATTAAGTTGATTCACTAGACGAGACGTTATGAAGTTTAGTTGAGAAGCCGAGTCTAAGAATGCTCGGCAAGGCACAAATTCTCCAGCCTTGTTTCTCAAATATATGATCGCGGTTGGAAGCAACACGTAATCAACAGGCAAAATATCTGTGGGGCTTGGTGGAGGGTTCGATGAACGGTGATTAGGTTGGGATGATGAATGCGATGATGAATGCGATGATGAATGCGATGATGAATGCGATGATGAATGTGATGATGCTGGCTGAGAGTTGGGAAATGGATCGGATGATAGAGATGAGGTGGTGGATGGTACAGATGGGTCCTGATTAAAATGCAACAATGAGTGGTGCTTCATATGACAGTATCTGCAGTGCGTTGACTTGCATTGCTGCAACCTATGCCCCTTGCGCAAACAGTTGAGGCACAGGTGCAACTTCTTTGCTTCTCTAAATCGCAGATTCGGGCTCAAATTTAGAAATCGAGAGCACTTTGGCAAATAATGATCCCTCGCATCACAAAACGTACATAGGGGAAGATTTGAGCTACCAACTGAAGCAATGAAGCTATACCCATGCAGGGCTTTTCCCACCTGCCGGCTTGGTGTTTGCGTTACCAAGGCTTGATCCGAATTTTCCATAATCCTACACCTCCTTTGCAAGAACGACTCCATAGAATCCCACGTAGCTAGGTTGTTGATGGACAAATCCTCCTCCCATTTTTCCCGCGTCCTCTGATCGAGCTTCCGTGCGACGATGTGAATCAGCAATCCGTCCAAGATTTGTTGCGTAGTGGCCAGGGTACGGATTGCTCGCAGATGCGAATTCATGCAATCGCTTAACTCGCGAAGACCCTTGGCTGATCCCTTCTCGACACCTTTTAACCCAAATATTGCCTGTACGTGTGCCTGAAAATGTAGAACTTTATTATCGAATCGATTTGTAAGTAAATCCAAAGCCTTTTTATAATTGGCATTCGAGGGCTCAAGCGAACGTATGGTCTCTAGAGCCACACCGCCAAAACTTGACCTTAGATATTGCAATATTTCAATATCACTTAGCTCTTCGTCGTTTCCGATGACCGTGCTGAACGTTGCAATAAAATCCGGCCAATCAGAGTAGGATCCATAGAACCGAGCTATCTTCAAAATTGGCAACCGAGGCTTCCTAGATCGGAAAGAAAGATCCGGATGATTAATTATGTCGATGGATGTTGAATTTGCAGCGGTTGCAGCCGGCTATTGAGATTTGCGAAGCGCCGCTCAACCTCGATTTATCTTCGCCTTCACATCCATGAACACCGTGGAGAACTCAATCCGATGGTCGCTTGCTATCTCCGAAAAGTCCAATTTTTCCAGCGAAGTCTGAGCGGAATCAAAGGCCAAATTTAATGAATTAATCCACTCCAGTCGCGCCAGTAAATCAGCTTCATCAAACTGATCTACAGTCTCCGGATTTATGAAATAATTCATCGAGCTCAATTGCCGCAAAAGGGAATGGGCCTTGGCTCGGTAAAAGTCCACGTCACTTGGCGGCTCATTTTGATGCTGAACCGAATTTTCCGTGTTAGACATCTTTATTTTCTCACGTGAAAAGAATTAACAAGAAAGGAAGCAAACTTCGGCACGCCGAAGTTTATATACCCTTGCAGATAGAACTTCGATGACTTCCTGGATTCCTTCCATACAATATAAAATATTTATATTAATGTTAAAAAAAACAATAAAGTAATACCTGCTCTCATTTCATTCACCTATACGTATTTTTATATTTTCAGTTTTACATTCACCGATTTGCATTTTTGCTCCACATCTAACGATCGTTTGTATGGCACCTATGTGATATAGTCGATTTTCATAAAATTTGCAACAAAATTCAAGACTGATATAAAACGCTATATTTCAAATTTAATGAAAATCTGCTGAAAACTGCAAACGTTATAATTTTTAATTGTATTCATTTTTTGATCGTTCGTTATATAGTAGTCCGGTTTTTTTTATAACTTTACACAAAATTTTGATTAAAATAAAATGATATTTTATGAAAATCTGGTGAAAACTGAAGAAGTTATAATCTTTAATTTTATTAACTTCTTTTATTTCTTATAAAATGGCTATGTATCAAATTTGATAAAAATCTGTTGAAAACTGAAAATGTTATACTTTTTAATTGAATTAATTTCTCGATCGTTCCTATAGGAGCTATATGATATAGTCGTCCAATTTTCGTAAAATTTTACACAAAATTGTTGAATAATATGAAATGGCTATATCTCAAATTTGATTAAATTCTGTTGAAAACTAAAAATGTTATCGCCACCGCTATTGTCAGTCTTCCGACAACAGCCACCGCCATTCTCATTCCTCTCAAATTTCTCGATCGTTCCTATGGGAGCTATATGATATAGTCGTCCGATTTTCATAAAATTGTACACAAAATTGTAGAATAATATGAAATGGCTATATCTTAAATTTGATCAAATTCTGTTGAAAACTAAAAATGTTTTTGTAATCTTTTTCCGATCATTCCTATGGCAGCTATATGATATAGTCGTCCGATCCGGCCCGTTCCGACATATCTGCCGAGTGAGAGTATATAGAAGACTAACTGCAAAGTTTCATTCAGATAGCTTCAAAACTGAGAGACTAGTTTGCGTAGAAACGGACAGACGGACAGACGGACAGACGGACATGGCTAGATCGACTCGGCTGTTGGTCCTGATCAAGAATATATATACTTTATATAGTCGGAGGTGCCTCCTTCACTGCGTTGCAAACTTCTGACTGAAATTATAATACCCTGCAAGGGTATAACAATAGGAAAATGTCTGACTGCTTCGGTATATAGGAACCCGTTTAGTTTTCACCGCGCAAATTAGAGGTTAATCAGCGTCACCGAGATGCAACGGAACCTCGACAATGTTGTTATTGTAATTGTCTGCCTTTTTTTACAATATTTGGCACAACACAGCTTTTGTTAAACAGCGCGATTAAACCGAAAATCAGAGGCCGGCTATATGCACTCAGCTTGTTATGTACAAGGTATGTGTGTATGAGAGTTTACTTGTGTGCTTATGACCGAATGAGGGTAAGCGACAGCGAAGCAAAGCGATTTGTTTAAACGATATTAAACAACGAACACCGGGTTGCAGGCTTCGAACCAAAGAATCACGTCGGGGTCACCAAAATGTTTATGGGGAAGACAACGAATTTGCCACCCTTAAGCAATAATTACAATGCACGAATCGGTTAATTAAATGCTGTGTATATTTTCGTTTCTCTCTGGTCGGAGCTGCAACTACCGATCGAATTATTGACTTCAACATATATACATAATCTTAAAATGTAGCTTAGCATAGATAAGGCAACAGAAGAAGAAGAGAGAGAGAAATAGATAAACAAAGAGAAATGCTAAGAGCGCAGCAGGTGCAGCCATACACCCATGCGCGCATGATTAGGCGCTAGCGGTCTGCTCCGAACAGCGTGGTTTGGCCAAAGGTAATATAAAATCGCACAACTTCACTGTCTGCAAGCTCGAATTGAAAAGAATGCACGAGGCGAACAGCCCTATAGGGTTAAGCCGAACACCGTAAGCGTTAATCCCATCCCCATTAACGCCAATGCAGACCTACGTATTATCGGTATTCGTAATATGCAGACCTGCATATTATCGGTAAACAAAAATGCATTTCTATGTTTATTGTTGTTTCGCAACCGAGTCATAGATGGCGCTTCATGTATTCAACACTCGTCCATTAGATATACGATCTAGATGGCGCCAATGATCTATACACTGCCCGTTACACATAGGAACTGACGAAATTACATGTAAGTCGATAGACCCCGTTGTGGAGGCAGAGGGAGCAGTTAATTAGCCTACGGAATTTCTAAACTCACTTGATCTGCCTGGAATGCCACCAAACATATTGAAATTAAAAATAGGTGTGCCGATTATCATGCTCCGGAATATAAATCAGTCGAAACTCTGCAACGGTACGCGACTCGCAGTCAAGAAATTGATGAACAACGTAGTAGAAGCAACGATCATAACAGGTCCTTTCAAAGGTGAAGATGTCCTCATTCCTAGGATTCCTCTGATCCCGACTGATACACCGGTCCAGTTCAAGAGATTGCAGTTTCCCATTCGTTTGGCGTTCGCAGTGACCATTAATAAAGCTCAAGGTCAATCTCTGGAGTTGTGTGGTCTAGATTTGGATGCAGATTGTTTTTCAGACGAACAATTATATGTTGCGTGTTCCCGTGTCGGAAAAGCAGATAGTCTTTATATTTACGCAGAGAATGGAGAAACGAAGAATATTGTATACCCACAAGTATTACAGAATTAAATGAATTTGAAAATTATTCTTTTTTGTTTGACTTATTTCTTATGCGTGCAACCACCATATGCCACATAATAGTGATATATGTGAAAATGGATATATGTAGTTTGAAAATAGCATTTCCGATTTTGGAATACAATTGTTTTTGTTTGTAAAATTAAAATTGACAGAGTAATTTATAAAAACATCTCCACGCCATGCTTAATGTATTCAAACGTTTTACGTATCCTTTAAATTTAAATAAATCTAATTAATGACTTTGTTGATAAACTGTTTCAGTGCCGCTGTAACCAAATGCAGCAGGAACTGATATCGGTAAAATGTGATGCGCAAAATATTAGATGCCTACAACTGGAGATTGACGAACTTCACAATGAATTGCTTAAGCGGGACATCGCATTGAATGCGTATGATTGCCAATATGAACAGCTCATGGTAAGGTTTTTTTTTATAATTATTGTTTGAATTTTATGTTGGTTACATATTATTAAATTGCTCTCTCCATCTGTCCGTCACGTCTGTCTTTCCGTCCGGCTGTGCGGTCTACTGCTCTACCGTCTTTTCGATTCTACGCCAATTGCATTGCGGGTTGTACTCCGGTCGGTCAATGATTTGACATAGTTGATGGTTGATGATGATAGTTGATTTGACATATGTAGTTGATTGGTTAACGGAGTCAAAGTTTTACTGAATTCAGTATAAACCTTTTTATTTATTTTTATTTATGGACGTTGATGCACTGCGGTCAGTACATTCAAGTGGCCTGTATAACACCAGGGACGTGCTTGTTGCGGTTAGGTGTTAGAATGCGCGATGGAAAATATAGGAGAGAGTACGAGGAAATTGACTACCGGCGTGCTGCCAGGTTGTTTGTTTGCATGTTAACTAAGTGTGTTGCTTCTCACAATTTAATGATTATAATTTTCGATAATAAGAATTTAAATTAAATGTGTGTTTGTGTGGAATGTGTGGTGCTACAATGCATGGAGATGTGTGATAATGACCTCTGAATGGATGGGCGTGTGCAGCTAATGCTATCCTCAATTGTTTTCGCTTTAATTTCCATGTCGTTTGTCTGCCTTTTATGGATGCCCTTTATAATAATATATGTACATATCAACACAAGCAAAAGGACGTGTTTACATTTACTTCGCATTAAATCTCTTTACACATTGAAATCATTTTTTGTTTTTCCTGCTGTGTAAAATAGCAGCAGACCGATAAAATAAGACCGATGTATGTATGTGTATACACATACATATGTACATATGTAGATAGGGCGTTTTGTGCAGATGAGTTTTGTGAAGTAATTAAGCCACGAAAGCAACGTAAAATCTAAGTTAGCTCGTATGGTAAGTAGCGAATACATATTATTATAATTCGTAATCCTCCTTCGCATTCTCTGACCCGCTCGCGCTCTTTGAGCAAAGGAAAACGGCTCACCTGTAACTGTCTCATTTCTTTAACCGCTTGAATATTGTTTTTCCTGCGTCCTGATGGAAACCGGTTCCGAGTGACGGGGCCGGCTTTTCCTTTTCAATTAGCTTCCTTCCGATTCGGGGAAGACAGATTCACGGGTGACGGAATCGGCCTTTCTGTGACCTGGAGACCGGTTCACGGCCGAAGGGGCCGGCATATTTTGGGATTTGGCAACGATGAGGGCAAGGTCGTAAGGAGAAATATTAAGAAAATAAATTAGAAAGGCGTAGGACAATAAGGGATAGCTCCACAGAAATTTTCTTATGTATTCTCACTGGTATTTAAGATGAAACTGTATAAACTTTATATTCTTATAACACGTGTAATGTACCCGTGTTCTAGTCTAGTCGTGCTCACGTTGGGTTGCCAAGTTGGTAATGCCAAATAGTGAGTGTGCCATTATATGTAAGGGTTCTTACTAGTTAGTCTTTTAATAGAGGGTGTTGAGTACTACTAGAGGAGACCTTGTACTTCTTTCGCTAGGCAAATGCTCGGGTCTAGCTGGCTACTACATTAAATTAGTGCGTCGTACACGATTATAATCTGATTGAAGAGATTCGCTAAAGAAGAGGATGGATCAAATTGATAACAGGTATTCACGCTGACTCGTGTATAGATGAACTAGGGCTTCTGATAGATTTTGGGAATTAAAATGGTAACAATTCCCTAAGTCTTTGCCCGACGTCACGGTACTAAAAATTCGGCATTGTCCCTTGGCCATTCTTCCAATCTCTACTACATATTGTAGTAGGCCAGTAGAGAGCCCATCTATGTTAAGCCTATGTTAAGAGATGTTAAGATCATGTGAAACAGGAGAAGTAGAACATTCGGTTGCGTGGAGTGAAATAAAGAAGTACGAATTAAAACGCTCGGTTATACCTGCCACAAATTCAGAAGTGGGATAAATCTACGAAATGTACGAAATTAATTTAAACAGTTTTTCGGTCATCCAGCTGAAAAGGGCAAATACCACCTGAGCAACGAGGTCAAATGCCAGAGGAGGAAGCCTGCCAGATAATTTTGGACGATCGGACCAGCACCTCCAGCACCGGACCCCAACAGGTCAACACAGAGACGGGAAATGCAACCCAATCGTTGCAGGAAAGTGATGCCGAAAGTTTTCCAGACCACCGTGAACTTCTAGAAATCATCGCACAACTACGGGCCACACTCGTTTCGCAGGAAAATGCGTTGCAACAAGCAGAAGCTCGTGGCGCCGCTCAGCAACAACAATTCGAAGAACTCAGCACCATTCAACGAATTCAAATGGAACAACGAGAGACGCGCGTCGCAATACAGGCGCGACAACAAGGCGCCGAAAGCCAGCAACAACATCAACAGCCAAGCTGCGGTACTGACGGCGCCCAGGAAGACAGACGCCATGCCGGGGCTAGATCACTCTCTTTTGCCAAGGAAGCGGACATCGATTTCGAAGGCGACATTTGCGCTCGAAACTGGGTGGATCACCTCAGGAACCTCGGTCAGATTTACAATCTTGACGGCGACAGTCTGCGGATGTTGCTCGTCAACAAACTGAGAGGCAACGCACAACGCTGGCTGCATGCCAACCCTACACAAATGCTGGATTCGTTTGAACGGTTGTGCGAGCAACTGATCGTGGCTTTTGGTAAAACGGCGTCTAAAGCAGAGCGCCGTCGGAAATTTAAGCAACGCAAATGGAACAGGGATGAGCGTTTCACCATGTATTTTGAAGAGAAATTAATGATGTCCCAAACCATCAACATGGACACAGAGGAGCTACTCGAGCATCTGATCAACGGAATCCCATCGGCGAGCTTGCGTGATCAAGCCCGCATCCAGAGATTCGCTGATCCTGAGCAAATGCTGCTGGCATTTGCCAACGTGCGCCTTCCACAAGCCGGAAACTATGCTACGAAGAAGTCGACACCGGAGACGTCGGAGGCCAACAACTTGCGCTGTAAGAACTGCAACTCCAAGGGCCATTTTGCGAAGGACTGTCGCAAGCCATCAAGGCAACCAGGATCCTACTATGCTTGCGGTGAGATGGGCCATTTCGTAGGAGAATGCCGCCAACGGAAAAGTAACAACGGCAGCAACGTTAACAACAACGTAAGAAGATTAAGAATTTTTTTTATTGATTTTACTGAACCCATTATTGCAAAATGCCAAAGTCACATAGAAAACTAGCTGTAGATAATCAAAATCGAGCACAGGCGTATAACGAAACATATTATGATAAAACAAGGAAAAAGCCAAAGGATTATGCTATAGGAGATTATGTAATGGTTAAAAATTTTGACAGTACTACGGGAGTTGCTAGGAAGTTAATCCCAAAGAATAAGGGCCCGTATGTAATAGGTAAAGTGCTTCGTAATGACAGGTTTTTGTTAAAGGATGTTGAAGGTTTTCAAGTTTCTCGGAATCCATACAGGGGTGTTTGGAGTGCTGAAAACATAAAACCTTGGATTGGAAAACGAACGAAGTCATATAGAAACCATTATTCGATAAACTTACTTTAAGAAAGGGAAGAATTAGTTACAAAAAATGTTTATCTCAAAAGAAACCTGAATCAGGGGATCCAGATGGTCAGGATGGCCGAATTGTAGTAGGCCAGCAGAGAGCCCATCTATGTTAAGCCTATGTTAAGAGATGTTAAGATCATGTGAAACAGGAGAAGTAGAACATTCGGTTGCGTGGAGTGAAATAAAGAAGTACGAATTAAAACGCTCGGTTATACCTGCCACAATATTAAAGCGAGTGTTCGACATAAGAACTCGACAAACCATTATGACTATTTATTCAAAATTCATATTCCTCAATTTAAGATTCATTTAGAAGTTCATTTATCTAAATTTAGTTCCTTCTGTTGTACGTTAACTTCCATTACTAAGCAAGAAACACATAGAGGTGTCAAACAGTACCAAAAAGTACTATCACAAAAACGGCTGAGCCTGGAACCCCAGAGCACCCGAACGATATGTCTAGAACCCCAGAGTGCCTTCGGCTTTTTCGAGTTCGAAGCAGTCGTTCGAAACCGAGCACAACAAGAATTCACTTTTCAGTGGCAGATCGACCGTGGAAGGATGAGCAGGGGTGCGTTTTTTTGCGCTGTGCTCTCGTTTCTGTGTATATGTGTATATGTGTACAAGCGCTCACACGTTTGTATGCGTGTGCAAATTTCTGTTGGCAGAGTCTTTTTCAAAGATTTGGACGACCACAGCCAGTGGGCCGAAGCGGCGGCTCACTTGCTTATGACGTCACAGCAATACTTAGCGGCTAGCGCTTGCATTGGGGGACAAATTATTTAAGTTATCTAACTATAATTACCACTTATTTTAATTTAATTTTTTTTGTCTGACAATATATTTCCCAAAAGGCATTTTTGACCGACCAGAAATTATTATTGCATTCCATATTGTATTAAAGCATTTTTATTTGTTTCAGTACATTTGCATATTTATAAAATTATAATTAGAAACTAATTGTATAGTTAATTAATTAATTGTAAACTAGAAAATAATAGATTTATGGTAAAGTTATGACATTATTTTTCAACTATAAACAGAACGTACTCACATACATACTTATGTATGTGTGCAACAATACACCCGAAATCGTCTTCTGTTGAGGTAGGCTCTCAAAGTTGACCAAATGCGTGTTAGGTGCCTGCATGTATGATATGTATGTACATATGTGTTCATATGTTGTTAATTTCGAATATATTGAATTCTTTTGATTTTGTAATGATAATTTACATACATATTTATATTTTAAACTCTTTCGCCGCTCGAATTTGCTGCCGATTATAAAATACATTGCGTACATACATATAATCGGTACCCAGGGAACACCACGAGGAGGCCATTGTAATAACAATGGGGCCATCAAAAGATGACCTCCGAGTCGACTTGAGATAATTAAACGTAGTTTAAAAACCTCCTTGTTCCCAAAAAAAATAAATAAATAAATAAGCATGGATGTACCGACCCTGATTTTGAAGTTGATGGTGAGTTATTCGTTCTTAGGACTTTAATATGTCTATTTTTCTTATGCTTTTCAGCCTCTCAGATCTCCCACATAATTCCAGAAAATTGTAATAAAAACTCAAACCCTAATCAGAATTCTAAACCACACAAATTCAATACAAATACACAAACCCAATATCGACCAAGTTACCCACAATATTCTCAACCATTCCAACCTAATTTTAATCAATACACGCAATCATTTAGACCCACCTATACACAACAGATACCTAACAACCAAACTATGTGGCCAAATCATTTCGGACCCAACCAATACATGAACACACAACCATTTACTCACAAAAATCCTTTTCCACAATATTCAAATAAAATTCAAAATCCTCAAACAGCACATTTTAAAGGAAATACATACCCTCAACAACAACAACCCTCTACATCTAAAAATACTAACTTCCCGGTTACCAAACGACTAAGACCATCGGACAGTGAACAAACCAAAATGTCTATTGACGAATTAAGATTTCAAGACGCACACGAACACGAATACGAAGAAATACAACCTAATTATAATGAACAACAGTATTATGACCACAATCAATACCATAGGTTGACTAATGAACAACAACAGGTCCAATACACCCAAAATAAAGATGAACAAAATCTAAATAGCTCAGAACCAAACGAACATTTTCGGTTAACAGCCCCGGACAACACCAATACATAGAAATAGCATACAAAGGTTGCACATACAATTGCCTTATAGACACAGGATCCACAATAAATATGATCAATAAAAATATATTTTGTCTTCCTATTCAAAATACTATATGCGAAGTTTTGACATCAAATGGCCCTATTACATTGAACAATTTAATTATTTTACCCAGCAATAGTATTTTTAAAACAACTGAACCATTTTATGTACACAATTTTTCTAATAATTATGATATACTAATTGGCAGAAAATTGTTGAAAAATGCACAATCAATTATAAATTACAAAAATAGCACAGTTACCTTTTTTGATAAAACATATAAATTAATAACTTCAAAATCAGAAAAGAACCACAATTTTTATATCCAAAACCCAATAGAACCAATTAAAAAATCACCTCAGGAATCAACAAAAAAAAATTGATTTTGGATTATTTCGATTAGATCACCTGAATCTTCAAAGTTGAAAGGTTTATTAAATAAATTCTAAACCTGATGCATCTGGAAAAATTAAGTATAGAGTAGTAATTGATTATAGAAAGCTAAATGAAATAACTATTCCCGACAGATACCCAATACCAAACATGGACGAAATCCTTGGTAAACTAGGTAAATGCCAATATTTTACAACTATCGATTTGGCAAAGGGATTTCATCAAATAGAAATGGACTCAGAATCAATACCTAAAACTGCATTCTCCACCAAAAGCGGTCATTACGAATACCTTCGAATGCCATTTGGCCTTAGAAATGCACCTGCTACTTTTCAAAGGTGTATGAATAATATCCTTCGACCGTTGCTCAATAAACACTGTTTAGTGTATTTAGATGACATCATAATTTTTTCCACATCCCTTACCGAACATTTAAATTCATTACAGCTAGTTTTTTCCAAACTTGCAGAAGCAAATTTAAAGTTACAGTTAGACAAATGTGAATTCTTAAAAAAGGAAGCTAGTTTTCTTGGTCACATCGTAACCCCCAATGGTATAAAACCAAACCCCCTTAAAGTTAAAGCCATAGTTTCATATCCAATTCCAACAAAAGTAAAAGAGATTAGAGCTTTCCTTGGATTAACCGGTTATTATCGTAAATTTATCCCAAACTACGCAGACATAGCAAAACCAATGACCAAATGTTTAAAAAAGCAGCAAAAATAGATACACAAAATATCGATTACATAGAAGCATTCAAAAAACTTAAAACATTAATAATTAGAGAACCAATTCTCCAATTACCCGCTTTCGAAAAAAAAATTCACTTTAACCACAGATGCCAGTAATCTAGCCCTTGGAGCCGTACTTTCTCAAAATGGTCAACCTATATCCTTTATTAGCAGAACACTTAATGAACATGAATTAAATTACAGTGCTATCGAAAAGGAATTACTTGCCATTGTTTGGGCCACTAAAACTTTTCGACATTATTTACTAGGACGACATTTTCTCATTGCTAGTGACCATCAACCTCTTAGATGGCTGCATACTTTAAAAGAACCAAATGCCAAGTTACAAAGATGGAAAGCCAAGTTAAACGAATACCAATTTAAAATCGACTATATTAAAGGGAAAGAAAATTCAGTTGCCGATGCATTATCAAGAATTAAAATTGAAGAAAATCACCATAGTGAAGTTACTCAACATAGTGCAGAAGAAGATAATAGTAACCTAATTCATTTAACAGAAAAACCAATAAACTATTTCAAAAAACAAATAATTTTCATTAAATCCGATAACAATATAGTAGAGCATTCAACAATATTCGGTAACTCCATTACAACAATTCAATATAATGTAATGACACTCGACAAAGCCAAACAAATTTTACTTGATCATTTTATTCATAGAAACATTACCATTCATATTGAAAGTGATGTAGATTTTGAAATCATTCAAAGAGCACACAGAGAAATTATTAATACCACTTACACTAAAGTAATTCGCAGCCTCCACTTATTAAAGAATGTTTGTTCATACGCCGAATTCAAAGAAATTATACTTCAATCACATGAAAAACTTTTACATCCAGGTATACAGAAAATGACTAAATTATTCAAAGAAAATCACTTTTTTCCAAATAGCCAACTATTAATTCAGAATATAATAAATGAATGCAACATATGCAATTTGGCTAAAACAGAACACAGAAATACCAAAATGCCTCTTAAAATCACACCCAACCCTGAACATTGTCGAGACAAATTTGTGGTAGATATTTATTCATCTGAGGGAAAACATTACATCAGTTGCATTGACATTTATTCAAAATTCGCTACACTTGAACATATTAAATAAAAGGATTGGATAGAATGCAGGAACGCACTAATGCGCATTATTAATCGAAATAGGGAAACCCAATACTACAAAACACAATTTAAGAAACAAAAGAAAACTAATGCCGTTAAACTTCCACAGGAATCTTCTGTACGATGATTTTATTTCTATTATTCACCACGGGCCACACTCAACAAATTCAAATAACCAACACAGATTCCGACCTTGGCTATTTACTCTTCTCAAGCGTTCCAATTCAAATACCGGAAGTATATGAACATCACTGTTTAAGATTAATCTAACATAAATCAATATTATCACTGAATCTTTTGGTAACAAAATTAAAGACTCGCCCAGAATGAAATATTTATACAATAAACTACTAAAAGAATTAAATGGTATAACTATTCATCAGCAAAATAGGCAGAAACGTGGACTATTTGACATAATAGGTTCATCTTTTAAATTTCTTTTTGGCACACTTGATGAAAATGATAGGGTAAACATTAACAAAAAAATTGACATAATTGCAGAAAATTCAATTCAACTTCATAAATTAAATGATGTCGTAAAGTTTGTGAATGAAGGACTGGAGAAACTTACTAACTACCAAAATAACCGCAATAGTATTGACACACTTGTTTATGAACTCATGCAATTTATTGAGTACATTGAAGACATCGAAATGGGCATGCAACTTTCACGTCTTGGACTTTTTAACCCAAAGTTACTCAATTACGACAAACTAGAACGCATTAACAGCCAAAATATACTTTTAATCAAAACATCTACGTGGATTGACTACAAAAATAACGAATTGTTACTTATTTCACATATCCCTATTAACCACAAAACCATTAACACCATTAAAATAATTCCTTATCCCGACCATAATGGATATCAGTTAGACTATTCAGATCAACAATCATATTTTGAAGATAAGAATAAAATTTATAATCAAGACAATAAAGAAGTTAATAATGAATGCATTAAAAATATAATTAAGCGTAAACATCCAATTTGTAACTTTATACCAACTCCTACAAAAGAAATGATTCAATATGTAGAACCAAATATTATACTTACATGGAATCTAACTGAAACTACAATCGAACAAAATTGTCAAGTATTAAATGGCGATATTAAAATAAATGGAAGCAAAATTATTAGAATAAAACAATGTAGAGTTAAAATTGGAAATGTTATTTTAAGCGAAAATTCGTTAAGTCCAGAATTTGATTTAACAGCATTGTATTCACCGATTAATGTTACTTAGATAAAAATAGTAGAACATAATGACGTTTTAAAACAAATTTCAGAAAATAATACCACACTTTACGTAATTATAATATTAGTAGTTATCGTTCTTATTATTTTTGTTGTCCTATCAAAATTGTATACACAAAATCCACTTACCTTTTTATATACAAAATTTAGAAAACAAGCAAAAAAATAATCAAGAACCACAACAAGAATTAGAACCGGCACAAAATCAGTTGCCTGCATTGTACCCTGAAATGCCAGCCCAATCATAGGCAACCCTTTTAAGGGGAGGGAAGTGACATATTCACAAATTCTGTTATGTTCCAAAAAATATGAATCTGCAGCGTAGGCGATCCCACGCTGAACCAATGTAAACAATCCACATCCGGAGCAAGCAATGCTCCTTCTCAATAACATAAATAATTCTTCAATCAATATCCCAAACGGGCGATCTCGCTCCCCAACTTTTGTAAACAAAGGGCAGTAGAAGTAAGATTTTTTGTCACAATAATTTAGTCTTAAGCTGAGATCATTTGAATAAAGACGTGAAGCGGAATATTCGTTTTATTAATTCAACTTAGCGTTGTCCTTAGTCAACTGACGGGACATTAGTTCGACTCACAAAACAGAAACACTTCACTATATATGTATGTAATAGCTGGGAGATCGATGCTCAGCGCAGAAAAGTGCGAAGCTTGCCCAATATATATGTATGTTCGCCCAATATATATTGGTATGTAAATATGTAGGGTTTGTATTGGCACAGTGGAGCGTCAAGAAGTGGACTGTATTGAGATGTGCGAACAGAAAAATGTGTATGGATACAGCACAAAAAATTTGCGAAAAAATATAGTGACAGCGGCAGACTGTTCGGCGATCAGGGTGAATTTCCGCAACAAGCGTACACCGACTGGCCGATATTAATTATGCCTTTCTTTTTGTAACACAATTTCACTGTTCACGGAGAATTTTTTTTGTACGGAAATATTAGAACAAGTTTAGAATGCGTGTGTGTACATATATGTGGCTGCACATAGGCCTCGACCGCAAGTGGATGAACAACGGGGAATCGAAGAGACGGCGAGGAGGATGGCGGCGCACACAAAACGGAAACGGATGGAAAATTTCGAAGTTCGGAGGCGAATAGAAAATGGAATTTTTCACTGCCGTGGTGTCAGGGAAACTCGGACGGGGAGTTGACACGAACAAAACAATAAATTTTGCAGCGATACGACCGAAATTAAATGTTCGGCCCACTGTTGAAGACCGGCAGCAAGAACAAGACGGTAGAAAGCATATACTTATCTCTAACGGAAAAATCACCGCTCGAAGGACCACTGTTTGTAGGGGGGCGATCCTGCCGCTAAAGATCCTGGAAAATGTAGCCCAAGTGAAAATTCCCACGTCGCAAGCGAAGATGAAGAGTAAGGCGGGGGCGTCGTGGGCAATTCAAAAATCGTCAGCTTTATTGCGCTGCATACATGGTACTAATTAGCTTAAACGTAAGGGCTGCGCTCCCGACCGATAAGCTAAGCTTAACAGTGCGAGAGCGGGCCCGAGAAGTGGAGCGCTAACAAGCCGTCCCTCAGCTCGCCTAGCAGCGAGCGAAGCTCGGGAACTCGGGAGCGGGCGTTCGCGAACATCGAAGAGTGGGCGCGGGAGCGCTAAGAACTAGCCCGATAAGCCGTGCGAATTTTGTTTAAGGAGTTGCGAAGTTTTAAAAAAAATAAATTATTTGTGAGTAAAACACGTCAAGCGGGTTTGGTGGACAAAAATCAACTGAATATTCTTTATTGATAATGTTTTAAAGAAAACTTATTTTAGGTTTACAGAAGTGCTTATTAGTTTTTCTTATGAATTATTCTGATTGACATGTGTAAGATCGTTGGCCTTTAGTTAGCCTGAATCTAATAACGATCGATGAACTATGCATTTCCTGTTTACTGTGTTATATTGCTTATTTGGATTTTATATTTTCTTAGAACTCATTTTGGTTGGCATGTGCCAGATCGTTAACCTGTGCATTTCCTGTTTGCTATATTACTTTAATATATTGTTTATTTAGCATTTAATGAGTTAAGCAATTCTTGTACTTTATTATTAAGAGGTGGTAAAGAAGAAATTGGGTTTTGGACATATGCGGGAAGTGAAGTGGGGTTATACTTAACTTCTCCCTCTTTTAGATAAGAATTCTCCTGAATTCTATTGTTATTGAGCTGAATTTTAATTTTCTTGTGTTTTAAAACAATGTACGCAATTAATACAATTATTGACAAAAGTATGGTTGCATTATAAAAATAATTTTTGTCTTTATGTGTTTTTAATTTTCTTATGTTCGACCAGTTAATCTTATTATTTTCCAATATTTTCTCAAAAGTGATTTGTTTAGTAAAATTTTGAGTTTGGTTTGATTTCTCATATAAAATTCTTTTCTTATCTAATTCGTATGAATTTGTAAAATAATTATTTTCTATACCTATTGTACAATTTGTAAAGTGTATTAGAATATTTTTTTTTTCATTTTAATTTCATTGCTGTTGCAATTTTGATATAATGTTTCGTTTTTTGCATTCTTAATTACTACGGTTTCTTCGTCTAGTTCTAATATTTGCATTTCCTTTCTGTGTATCAGTTTGCAATTTTTCTTAAATACACAATGTTTACTTTTCCGCATATCTTTTAATTTTTTATTTGTTTTATAGGTGTATGTTGAATTTTTATAATTAAATATCAATTCTGATTCCTGATCTATTTCAAAGTTTTCTTCATTAAGCATCGGTATTATCTGTTGTATTTTTACTGTTATAAAGTTTTTTGGTATTTCTATTGCGAATACTAAAAGATTATTTCTGAACATAGCCGTAGCTAACTTTATATGGTTTAGTTTGTTGAAATCGATATTGTATTTTTTTATTTCGTGATCTGTTAATATGCTGGGATGTAATATATTGTATCTAGCAGAAGCAACGTTATCCTGCAAATGTTCATTCTTATTTTTTATTAACTGAATTTTTATCTGTTGGTCGTAATATAAGTTCTCCTGGTATCTGTTATTTTCGAATTTGCTAATTGCATTCAATTGTCTCTCTATTGCCTCTCTATCTGATTTAACTATTTGTTCAATGTATTTTATTGTATCGTTGAAATACGTATTTATGTAAATTTGCTTGTTTAATGCTTCCTCTGTTTCCTGCATGTTTTCTTTAAGGGGGTAGACCACCCAGACATTTTTTAAAAATCTAATTTTTTTTTTTTAATCAATCTTGATGCCGATAATCTTACGGTCATTTTAAAACATTGAGCTTAAAAATATCTCATTACTTGTGGATTCTACAGCTATTAGAAGTGCTACGGTATACCGTAGAGTACTTTCTTTATCTTCTTTTGCGTTTTTCTCAAAACAACGTTTTTTTAAAACGGTGTACATGATTTCTCAAAAACCGCCGGACCGATTCTCTTCAAATTTTTTACACAGCTTCTTTATAATGCCCTCTATGGCATGACGTAGGATTTTTTCGATATGTTTTTTTGTTTTAAAGTTATCAATTTTTAAATCAAAAATTTTGTTTAAAAAAAAAAATTTTTTTTCAAAGTGCTCCCATTTGCTCAAAAAAAATTATTTCCAAAAACGGCTACGTCATGCTATAGCCATACTTATATAGCTTATAAAAAATTTTTGTTTTTGAATTTCGGATAACAAATGTGGTGTGCAGCATGTACACCATCCGACCATTCCCTAAAAAAAATTCGTTTTTCGACTGGCTATATCTCCGAGGTTCGTAAATATTTTTTTTTTCTTTCAATAAGTATTTTTTAGTTTAACATATGTACTTTGATGTACTAATAAATAAAAAGTTGTATTCCCAATAACTTAGTCAAAATGAATTTTTGAAAAACCCTCCAATTTTCATGCGTTCAGGGTGGTCTACCCCCTTAAATGTAGAGATATGATTCTCAACTTCTTTCCAGTCTTCATCGTCCACTGTTCCAAACAACCATTTTGCTGAACTACCTACTACATTAATTAATCCTCTTCTTTTGCGATTGTGGTTTCCATATAGGGTATACAATTTGTTTTTTGTTTCAGTTAGTTCCGATTGTAATATGTGTTTGTTGTCATTGTTTGTCATTTCTATGTTTTTTCCTATTTCGTTCAAAATATTGTCAATATCTTTTAAGTTTATTATATGTACTACTATATCTGTTGTGATAATTATATCTTGATTTTTCATCTCTATTTGCGCATACCCGTCCTGATCAGGTATTTCTTGAATCGTTAGTGTTCCCGCTGTTGTTGTTATTGCCATTGTCATTAGTATTGTCGTCAGCAACCTAGTCGTCGTCAGTATTTTCTGTAACGTTTCTACGCAAACTAGTCGCTCAGTTTTGAAGCTATCTGAATGAAACTTTGTAGTTAGCCTTCTATATACTCTCACTCGTATATATGTCGGAACGGGCCGGATCGGACGACTATATCATATAGCTGCCATAGGAATGATCGGAAAATTTTTACAAAAAAATTTTTAACTTTTTCAGTTTTCAATAGAATTGGATCAAATTTGAGATATAGCCATTTTACTATACTCTACAATTTTGCATAAAATTTTATGAAAATCGGACTACTATATCATATAGCTCCCATAGGAACGATCGAGAAATTAATACAATTAAATTTAAACCCTTTTCAGTTTTCAACTGATTTTCATCAAATTTTAGGTATAGGCATTTTATATTAGTCTTAAATTTTGTGTCAAATTTCATGAAAATCGGACTATTATATCATATAGGTGCCATACAAACGATCGTTTGATGTAGAGGAAAAATGCAAATCTTTGAATGTAAAACTGAAAATATAATATGTATAGGTGAATACAATGAAAGCAGGTATTACTTCATTGTTTTTTAACACAAATATATATCATTTATATTGTATGGTTTTTTATTCATAGAAGTTCTATCTGCAAGGGTATATAAACGGCGGCGTGCCGAAGTTTGCTTCCTTTCTTGTTTTTACTGACATATTCGACGCTTCCGTTTTATATGTTATTCTAAACTTTTCTGCTAATGAATTGTGTAGTCTTTCTACATCTGAATTGCCAGTGTGACTATTCGGTTTTGTTAAGTGTAGTTCTATCCCTTCTTGTCTTAGTAGTTCTTTAATCCTGAATGAATCAAATTCGTTATCAGCTATTATTTTACCTGGTTTGCCTATTTTCGTAAAATGTTCCTCCAATTGTTCTACCATAGTGATTTGATTTCTATCATTTAATGGGTATACTGCTGCGAACTTTGAAAACTTATCTATGGTCGTTAAAAAATGTGTATTTTTTATTACATATGTATCCACGTGTATTATCTGATTTTTATCTGATGGGGTTTCCGTTTTACTGAATTTATTTTTAATAGGATTTCTATCATATTTTATTTCTTTGCAAAAATCGCATTGGTTTGTAACCATTTGCACCAACTCTAACAATTTTGGAAAGTAAATCTTGTTTTTCAATTGGTTATATGTTTCCTGAATTCCTGAAATTTGTCTTACTGCTTCTGTTTCATGTTCAATATCTTGAGCTCTGAGTGTGCATTTTATGAATTCTAATTGTTTGTTGTCTGAAAACATTTCTATTAGTTTTTCTTGTACTATGTTATACTCTTGATACGATAATTCTGAATAGATTCCGACTTTTCCTTTGGGTATATATTTCCTGAAAATATCTCCCATTGTTGGAAAGTCATGTTTTGCTATAAATATTATTGCTTTTCCATGTATTGTTTTATACCCGTCTGTTTTACTGTCTGTAATAATTATTTGTGTTTTATATTTGTTAACTATTTCCTCTTTTATATTAAAATGATTGTGTAAATTTTCTTCAGCTGAGTGTACCGTTGATGTTGAGAGATTATCTTCAATGTTTGCTATAATGTTTATGTCTGAAATATTATCTTTGTATTCATTGTCTCTTTCATTTTCGGTTTTGTTCGTAAGGTCGCTGTCTTCCAGTCTGCTAAGAAAATCTGCCACTCTGTTCTCTTTTCCTTTCAAGTAATCTATCTCAAATTGATATTCTCCTAGTTTTAATAACCATCTCTGGTGTCTAGGTGAAATATCTTTACCTTTATGTTTTGAGTGTAAGAATTTTATTGGCTGGTGGTCAGTTAATATTTTGAATTTATTCCCGTAAAGGTATGGTCTGAAATAATTGACGCTCCATAGTATTGCTAGGAATTCTTTGTCTGTTGCTGAGTAATTTTTTTCATGATTGTTTAGCGTTCTTGATGCAAAGCAGATTGGATGACCGTCTTGAGATAGGACAGATCCAATTGCATAATTTGATGCATCTGTAGTTAATGTAAATTTTTTTTTCAAAGTTGGGATATCTTAAAATTGGGTGAGAACTGATTAAATGTTTTAATTTTTCAAATGCTTCGACATATGTGGGGTCTTTTAGATTTATTTTAACATTTTTTTTCAATTACTTGGTTATTGGCTCTGCTACTTTAGCATAATCTTTTATAAATTTTCTGTAATAACCTGTTATACCTAAGAAGCTTTTTATTTGCTTCTCTGTTCGTGGTAACCCTAATTTTTCTATGATTGAGATCTTATTTGGATTTGGCTTAATGCCATCTTTTGTAATGATATGTCCTAGAAATTCAGTTTCCTTTTTCATGAAGTTACACTTGTCAATATGTATTTTTAATTTTTTCTTTTCTAATATTTGGAATATTTCGTTAATAGCTTGAATATGTTCTTTTAATGAGGTGCTGAAAATAAGTATATCGTCTAGATACACGACGCATTTTTATTAATGTGATTCATTCTTAAGTCTTTGGAATGTGGCAGGGGCATTTTTCAACCCAAATGGCATTCTTATAAACTCGTATAGTCCATGTGGCGTTACGAATGCCGTTTTTTCTCTGTCTGATTCTCGGACTAAAATCTGGTGGTAGTGTAGTATGCACATATATTGAATACCCACTGTACCAAGAGTACTTATCGGGTACACACTGTAACACTTTGTTGCAGTGTTTACATAACTCATGAACCTCAAGTGGACGAAATATGAACTGCCCACTTATACATTGGCCCGCACACAAATAGTGCAAGTGTCAGCATAAATGCAACACGAGCGGACCACATGTATGTATGTGCATATATCTCCGCGCTCAGCTTTAAGCGAGCATAGCTTTGTGTTTATGTATTTAAGAATATATAACCGTCTCTCTGCCGCCGCCTGCGAGCAGCGCAGCTACGAGACTTAGCCTTACTTAGACTTAAGAAATATTGTAAAAGAACAGAGACATTTTGATCGTTGGAGCGGCACCTCAGCTGCCAAACCCAACGTTAAATAAAACCTCTGGAGTATTCTATTATGATGTGGAGGTTATTTTATATCTTGGCAATTATATCTTAACATGGCGACCGTGACAGTCGCAATCATTTTAGATTGCAAGACTAAGTGAAAATATTTCTTAAAAATGAAAAAAATATACCACCACCATACATGGACCAAGGATATCAATGATAACAAATCATCGAAGAAAAGCTAAACGACTGGATCCGAAGATTGCAGACACAGGATCGGGAACACTACCGCGACCGTGACTAAAATATTATCATATAATCTGGCGATGATCCTATAACATTTATTGGAGAAACGACTGTTCACTGCGTCCTAGCAGACACCCATCGAGAAGAAATCAAAAAAAAAAAAAGGAAATCCGAGAGAGTGGAGTGTAATGGGCTGGAGTTAAAAAAAAAAATACAAGAAATAACGCACTTGAAATGAGAGTCTGAGTGAGTAGAGTGAAAGTAATGGGTAATCGCGGAGGAGTTGCGAAGAAAATAAAAAAAAAGAATAGCACACCTGAAGTGGCTACTCTATGCGAATAATCCACCTCCAGCGTGGACTACGTCCCAAAAACTTCAGAAAGAATTGGATTTTCTGAATGAACAAATAGTGAGCAACAAGAATAAACACCCAAAAATTGCTGCCACTCACTCAAGAAAAATTAATGAAAAAATAATAGAAAAACCTACAACACCCAAGCCATTACCAAAACTCGAAAAGACATGCCTGAAGGATTGCCCTGGACCACTATACAGCCCCCACTGTAACTACACCTGTGCGAGGACCGGCACCGGTAACGCCTGAGCCCAAAAAGCCGCGGACAGCAGCAGCAGCAATTAGAGTGCGGGAAAACCCCACCTGCTGCGCCACCGAGGGAACGTCAGCGTAGCCAAACCGGCGACGACCAGCTGACGTAGAGGGAAGAAACAACCAAACGAGCGGAAAATTTCTTTTTTTACCAATGCACTGCGTTGCATAATTTTTTTGATTGCACTGCGATGCATATTTTTTTATATATAATATAAAATAATTTGTAAAATTGAGCGGAACCTTTTCTGCCCAATTAGAAGTATGGCCCGTATAGCTGTACAAATAATAGGTAGGAGAAAATGTTAGAGAGAAACTAAGATTCTTTTTTTTTAATTTCCTTTTAATGAGAAGTAATAGAATAAGTAAAACAGATCAAATAAATGATTCTGACTATTACTTCTCAGAAAAATTATATAAAATTACAAAACATGACCCAAATGAGAATAAAAGAGAAATTGGAAAAATACCAATAGATACAACATTCGAAATGGGTCTTGTGGATTTAAAAACTGTGGTTTCCACTGCAAATGTAATTAATAAGGTGGAGACACAAAATATTGATTCACAGTTAACAAACATTTTATTGTCAATTATTGTTTTTATTCTGTGCGCAGTTTTATTTTGTATAAATGTTCCACAATAGGTGCATATCAAAAAGAGCCATAAATAAAAGCCAGGCTAATGACCTGGACAAGATATAATAAGCGCTGACAATATTTGAAATAAAATGTTTTTGAATTAATATCCAAAAAAAAAAATATATATATAAAATAAAACCAAACAAAAAACAAAAAATATGTATGACTATGTAAAATATATTAAGAACTAAAAATAAGAAAAAAAATATAAGAAATACATTACTTGAAATAAAATAATAATGATTTAAAATAATAAATAATTACAAAAAAATTAGCACAATGTCTAGTAATAAAGCTGACATTAGGAGTACCGACATGAGTGAGGAGATGCAGAAAATTGCCATTGATTGCGCAAGACAGGCTCTTAACGAGAATAGCATCGAATATAAGATTGCCGAACACATTAAAAATCAGTTCGATATACAATTCAAACCTAAATGGCATTGCATTGTCGGCAGTGAATTCGGATCTTATGTATCTCATGAGCCAAACCATTTTATATATTTCTATTTGGACAAGCTAGCCATTCTATTGTTTAAGAGAGGTTAGAAATAGAAAGTCAGTTATGATTCGAGCTTCGTTCACAAAATAATTCCATTAAATAATGGAATGGGACGAATTATACAAGGAATTAAATTATATAAAAATTGATTTTGACAAATCCTATAAGTCATTATCAAGAACTCGGCAAGCACAGCAAAATACTGTGAACAAACATGCTGAAATATTAGTAAACCGCTTTAACACTGCGCGTATACTGATACATGACCAGAGAGACAGGCTAGACAAAGCCCATTGGTCTCGAGTATCAAAGTTCTTGAACAGATTGCGAGAGAACTTAATATTCGTTAAACAAAGGTATAACTTGGGCATTTCAGTGCCAACTATACTAAACACCCCTTTGACAATAGAGACAGAGTCAGAACTATCAGATTCGCCAGCCCTCGAGCCGGCTGAGATAGATAACCCCGTCTCTACAGACCCCGAAATAGAGGAAAAAGATATAAATAACCTCACTATTCCTGCAGTCCTCATTCATTCTGAATTATCAGATCAGGACCTCACGGACACGGATAATAACGACAGCATTGTAGAAGTAAAACCAACCACAATGGCTGACGAAACCATTGCCCAAAGGGCATATATTAAGGAGATTTCGAATGCCATCCCAGAATTCAACGGGCAAAGGATACAGCTTCAGAGATTTGTAACAGCTTTGAAGTTGGTTAACCTTACGAAAGGCACTTTCGAAAATTTAGCCGTAGAGGTGATTAAATCCAAAATTGTAGGATCAACGCTGTACAGAGTACAGAATGAGACAACAATAAATGCAATAATAAAGAAACTGCAAGACACTATAGTCGGTGAAACATCCGACGTGGTGAAAGCAAAAATGTCAAAAACAGTCCAGAAAGGCAAAACAGAAGAAAAATGTACATCAGAAATAGACAACCTACGAAAGCTCCTCGAAGCTTCATATATTGACGAAGGCCTTTCGGCCGAACACGCTGACAAATTCAGCACGAAGGAAGCCATCACCACAATGGTTAAAAATTGTGAGCATGGCAGACTTAAAACAATATTAGAAGCAGGAAATTTCACAAACATGAATGAGGCCGTCACTAAGTACATACAATGTAGTACTGAAATGACAGGTAATGCCAATTCAATATTGTACGCCCACCGAGGAAACAACTATCGCGGCAACAATTACAGATACAATTATCGCGGTAGGGGTAATAGCCGAGGTAACTACCGAAACAATGGCTATAACCAAAATAACGGTTACAACCGGATTTATAATAATCAAAACAATAATTATTATAGAGGAAATAACCGCGGTGGAAATAACCGTGGCGGAAACAACCGCGGGGCAAGCAATAATCAGAATAATGTCCGAGTAACCCAAGGTAACTCGGGAAACCAGCAGAACCCTTCAGCTATTTAGAGCCCAAAAATGGCTCAGTAAAAACCATCAACCTTAATCTCAGCATCTTTGTAAAAATTAACAATGAAAGAACAGGTAAACCTTATACACTGTTGCTTGACACTGGTGCAGATATATCTATATTAAAAGAAAATGTAGATATATTTGAAAATGTAAATGATAAAATTCATACCCAAATATCGGGAATTGGTGAAGGCACAATCTCTTCAAAAGGCCAAGCCTGTATAGAACTCACTACAGGTAAATATATAATTCCGCACGACTTCTATTTAGTCGAGCAAAATTTCCCAATACCTAGTGATGGCATACTAGGAATAGATTTCATAAAACAATATAATTGCCAATTAGATTTCACACAGAGTGGCGACTCACTAATTCTTCGCCCAAACAACTTAAATTATCCCATTAAATTACAAATACTTCATACCTGTGAAAATAATGCCACAGTACTCCCAGCTCGTTCCGAAGTTGTCCGTGAAATACAAATTCCCTCAATAAAAAATCAAATACTGATATTAAATCAAGAAATTGATGAAGGAATTTATATCGCAAATACGATATCCAATCACAAAAATACTTATGCCCGTATTAAAAATACAACAAATTCCAATAAGATTGTAAATTTAAATAAAATTAAATATGAAACTCTAAATAATTATGATATCATAACAGAAAATAACGAAGGAAGAGATGACTTCGTTATGAAAAAGCTAATTAAAAACTTTCCGCCCTTGTTCAAAAATGAATTAAAAGAGTTATGCACAAGATATACAGACATATTCGGACTGGAAACCGAATCGATAACAACAAATAATTTTTACAAGCAAAAGCTTAGAGTGAAGGATGATGAGCCTGTATACATTAAGAACTATAGAAGTCCTCACAGCCAAGTACAAGAAATTCAATCCCAAGTGCAAAAATTGATAGATGACAAAATAGTCGAACCATCAACTTCAGCTTATAATAGCCCCCTTTTATTAGTTCCGAAGAAGTCCCACCCGGACTCTGACAAGAAAAAATGGCGATTAGTAATCGACTATCGTCAAATTGATAAAAAGCTATTGTCCGATAAATTCCCACTACCTAGAATTGATGATATTCTAGATCAACTAGGTAGAGCAAAATATATTTCATGCCTAGACTTAATGTCTGGCTTTCACCAAATTGAACTTGAAAAAAGTTCCAGGGATATAACGTCTTTTTCAACGAGCAATGGCTCGTATCGCTTTACGCGATTACCATTTGGCTTGAAAATAGCCCCAAATTCATTTCAGAGAATGATGACTATAGCTTTCTCTGGATTAGAGCCTTCGCATGCATTTCTTTATATGGATGACTTAATAGTCATAGGATGTTCCGAAAAACATATGCTCAAGAACTTAACTGATGTCTTTGGGAAATGTAGGCAACATAACCTAAAGTTACATCCTGAAAAATGTTCATTTTTCATGCGTGAAGTCACATTTTTGGGACATAAATGCACAGATAAAGGAATCTTGCCAGACGATAAAAAATACGACGTTATAAAGAACTACCCAGTCCCACATGATGCGGACAGCGCTAGACGATTCGTTGCTTTTTGCAATTACTATAGGCGCTTTATAAAAAATGTTGCCGACAACCAGGTTATGTAAAAAAAGATGTAAAATTCGAATGGACATCTGAATGCCAGAATGCCTTCGATCATCTTAAAACGGCACTTATAAATCCAACACTGTTACAATATCCAGATTTTTCTAAAGAATTCTGCATAATAACCGATGCAAGTAAGCAAGCGTGTGGAGCGGTTTTAACTCAAAACCATAATGATATCCAACTTCCAATTGCATATGCATCACGATCCTTTACTAAAGGAGAAAGTAACAAAAGTACTACTGAGCAAGAATTAGCTGCTAGTCATTGGGCTATAACACATTTTCGACCATATATTTATGGTAACCATTTTACGGTTAAAACAGACCATAGACCACTAACATACTTGTTCTCAATGGTAAATCCTAGCTCTAAATTAACACGTATGAGGCTTGAATTAGAGGAATTCGATTTTACGGTAGAATACCTGAAGGGTAAAGATAACTACGTAGCTGATGCATTATCAAGAATAACCATCAAGGAGTTACAAAACATTACTGGAAATATAAAAAAAGTCACTACAAGAAATCAAAGTAGACAAAAATCCTGCGCAGGAGACAAAGAAACAGAATTGCCTAGGCAATCTGAAGAAAAAGCTTCAAAGCCCAACGTATATGAAGTCATTAATAATGATGAAGTACGTAAAGTAGTGACCTTGCATGTAAATAATAAAATGTGTTTATTCAAACACGGAAAGAAAATTACAGCAAGTTATGATGTTAGCGATTTGTATACTAATGGAACCTTTGACTTAGGTCAATTCTTCCAAAGGCTTGAAAAGCAGGCCGGTATTAACAAAATCAGCCAACTCAAAGTGGCACCGTGGGAAAATATCTTTGAACTAGTTTCAATTGATAATTTTAAAATAATGGGCAATAAAATATTGAAATTATTAAGAGTAGCGCTACTCAACCCGGTGACCGTAATAAAAAATAATAAAGAAAAAGAAGCAATACTGTCTACATTCCATGATGATCCAACACAAGGTGGTCACACAGGCATTACAAAAACCTTGGCCAAGGTCCAGAGACACTATTACTGGAAAAATATGTCCAAAGACATAAAAGAGTACATAAGAAAATGTCCAAAATGCCAAAAGTCTAAAACGACTAAACATACAAAGACCCCATTAACTATAACCGAAACTCCACAACGAGCTTTCGACAGGGTAATTGTGGATACAATTGGTCCACTACCAAAATCAAATAATGGAAACGAATACGCAGTAACACTCATCTGCGATTTAACTAAATATTTAGTAGCTATACCCATACCAAACAAAAGTGCAAATACAGTAGCAAAAGCTATATTTGAAGATTTTATTCTAAAGTACGGTCCAATGAAGACGTTCATTACGGACATGGGAACGGAATATAAAAATTCAATTATTGAAGATCTATGTAAATACTTACATATTAAAAACATTACTTCAACTGCACACCATCACCAGACCATGATACAATTATACAAGGTAGTCTCGTCGGCTGCCTAACCGTTCGGCTTATTTTCAGTGCGTTCGTGTTTGTCAAGCAGAAAGGTTGTGTGCGGACGATTTTTTTCTTACTATTAACCCTTGTGTGCGATGTCGTTCTGCTAAGAACATAAACATTAATTTAGATAAAAAAATTTTACTTTAAGATTCCGATATATTTTAAAATTAAGAATTTAAACAAAAAAATAGCTTTACAAAAACAAAAACAAAGATTAATGTCAAATTCCAAACTATTAAAAATTAAGTTATAAAACACTTCAACTCTTTTTACTATGTATGAACAATTTAACCCCCATGGACCATCTAAGGGCTAAACTAAAAGCTCTTTTGTCGTTTCACTCGCACTTACTACGCAGACTCCTCTCACTCGCACTTGTTGTGAGTAATGAATAGCGGAGTGCTTTTGCCGACGAGACTACCTTGTATAATTCTACCATGCACCAGACAGTAGGAACCGTGGAGCGAAGCCACAGAACACTTAATGAGTTCATTCGTTCATACATCTCAGTCGACAAAACAGATTGGGATGTATGGCTACAATACTTCGTTTATTGTTTTAATACGACCCCATCTATGGCACATGACTATTGTCCATATGAGCTAGTTTTTGGAAAAACATCAAATTTACCAAAACATTTTAATAGTATAGATAACATAAAACCCCTTTATAATATAGCAGACTATGCTAAGGAATCAAAATTTAGATTAGAACAGGCATATAAGAGAGCTAGAATAATGCTAGATGTTAATAAACAAAAACAAAAAGATAGATACGATAAAAATAGCTTAGACTTTGAATTAAAAATAGGTGATCAGGTTTTATTAAAAAATGAAACTGGCCATAAGCTGGACTTTAAATATACAGGTCCTTATAAGGTAGAACAAATAGGAGATAGAGACAACATAACTATAACAAACATTAAAAATAAAAAACAAGTAGTACACAAGGATAGATTAAAACCTTTTATTTCATAATTAATTTAGTTCTTTCTATATTTCACGTATGGTCATACATGAATAAATAAAATAAATAACAATTAATTCTACAATTATAAGTAACATACATAGCATAAATAGAATACCATAAATACTATATATAGCATAAATAATACAAATACTATACACTAGCGGCCCTTCCCGGCTTCGCACGGGTATTAAACATTACATTTAGATTTGTCAATTTTAACACATTCATAATAATAATAATAATATGACACATATACATCCTTTTTTTCAATTATTGAGGTCATAACCCTAAAAGAAAATACATTTATTTTGTTAGTGCTTCTCTGTAAACAATATTTGATGTTGTTTTATTTTGTGGCAGCAAAATAAATTGATTTTCAGGGGCTCCGACTCGCGATAGACCAACATACAGTTGACCATGAGTAAAACATTTATTTCGCAGATTGATCCCTACTAATTCGAAGGTTTGGCCTTGGGACTTGTTAATTGTTAATGCGAAAGATGTTTTTACCGGAAATTGAAGCTGTTTAAATGGGATTGGCAGATCAGTTGGGATCATCGGAATCCTCGGTATATGACCTAGTTGACCACTTGCTGGGCCAGTGATAATATTTACTACTATTAAATTGTCCTTTAACTCCTTAATAAGCAGCCTCGTCCCATTTCACATGCTCGGAGGGTTTAAATTTCTTAAAAGCATGATTTGGATTCCGATTTTTAACGTCAATTCATGGGGTGGCAGTCCAGAAGGGTTCAACGAATTTAAAAATTCCTGTGTATAATTGACTGCATCTTCAATATTCGTTACAGTGTCGATCGATTTGTATGTTTTTGTTTGGCCGGGGACTTTTTGAACAATCAGATTATTTATTTCATTGACAGTATCATTCTTAGGTGATACTATAGCCCGAGAACACAGCCAATGGAAGTCTCTTTCGTGCAAATTCTCGATATCAGGGTATACAGAATCTATAAAATTTTCCAAATTATGGAGTATTTGGCCTAGAGACTCATCCAGAAGAATGTCACAATGACCGCTTAAATTTGGAGTTTGAAAAATTCCTTCCCCAAGTTTTAGCAGTTGCTGTGGGAAATCGCTATCAGTGATTCCATGAAGATGAGCTCTTATATTTGTCCTTAATTTTAATGTTTCAATCTTAGTCCATATGGGAGACGATTTCAAGCAAGCCTTGATGATATCTGCTCGCGTTCCTCTGTTAATAACTGGTAGAGTCTGTCGAAAATCTCCATCAAATACAAAAGTAATCTCGCCCATGACTGCAGAGGAGTTCCTTAGATCCTGTAAGGTTCTGTTCACGGCCTCTATATGTGCTCTATGGCTCATCGTGCATTCGTCCCACATAATCAATGATGCCCCTTGTAGTAATTTACCAATAGGTCCATTTTTGCGTATTGAACATGTAGATTGTTGTTCAAGATTGACGGATAGTGGAAGTTTAAAAGTAGAATGAGCAGTTTTGCCATCCTTCAAAAGAGTTTCAGCATTCATCACAGCATCCCGCAAATGGATATATTCCTTGGACCGAAGTTTCGTCTGATTCAATCTAAGAGGCCTGACAGTATATGCAGACCTGATGCATCCGGGCAATAACGACATTCGATTCGAGCTGTAATCAATAGTTGGATTATATCTGATCTTCTGTAAGCTGTAAACGCGCTTCAGCTACCCTTGCCCTGTCGCGTTCATTATTTTGAGAGTGAATCAAATTGATTGCTGCAGAACGCGACTGTCTAACTCTTAATCGTTTTCTCTCAAGCCTATCTGCTCGTCTTTCTGCTGATTCTTCCTTGTGCATCTGCATTGCTCTCAGCCGCTCAGTCTCTCGGATGGAGGCCCGTTCTTCGTCAGTTATATTCGTAATCTTACGTCTTTTTGCTTCTGTATTACGCCTACGACGACCCAAACTCTACTTCTTGGGTGGCATGACTTCGTTTCTTACTGAACCTGAACAAAAAAATAAAATGTTTATCTCCAATTCCTTATTTCAATATGTTTTGAATGTTTGACAGGAAATGCTTTGGCTGCCTGTAGAGGGCGGTAGATGTAAGGTAGTTTTTTGATATTTTTTTAACACCTTGGGTTACGTTATCGTAATTTTAGTAAGGATGCCTATTTTTTTTTTAAATGAAATATAGCCTATGTCACTCAGGAATGATGTAGCTTTCCAACAGTGAAAGAATTTTTCAAATCTGCCAAGTACTTTCGGAGCCTATTCAATTCATTAAAACAAACAAACAAACTCACCTTTCCTCTTTATATAATAGTATAGATATAGATAACATAAGAACACAAAAAAAAAAAAAAAATAATCAATATAATATTATAAAATAACTTCATTATATTACGTTATTTTTCAAAAGGAGGGAGATGTAGTATGCACATATATTGAATACCCACTGTACCAAGAGTACTTATCGGGTACACACTGTAACACTTTGTTGCAGTGTTTACATAACTCATGAACCTCAAGTGGACGAAATAATAACTGCCCACTTATACATTGGCCCGCACACAAATAGTGCAAGTGTCAGCATAAATGCAACACGAGCGGACCACATGTATGTATGTGCATATATCTCCGCGCTCAGCTTTAAGCGAGCATAGCTTTGTGTTTATGTATTTAAGAATATATAACCGTCTCTCTGCCGCCGCCTGCGAGCAGCGCAGCTACGAGACTTAGCCTTACTTAGACTTAAGAAATATTGTAAAAGAACAGAGACATTTTGATCGTTGGAGCGGCACCTCAGCTGCCAAACCCAACGTTAAATAAAACCTCTGGAGTATTCTATTATGATGTGGAGGTTATTTTATATCTTGGCAATTATATCTTAACAGTAGCCTTTGGCTAAATCTATTGTAGTGAAGTATTGAGCTCTTCCTAGTTTATCCAAAATAGAATTAATGTTCGGAATAGGAAATTTGTCGTCTATGGTTATTTCATTTAACTTCCTGTAGTCTATTACTATCCTAAACTTTTTCTTTCCTGAGTTGTCGATCTTCTTCGGGATTACTATAAGTGGGCTAGAGTATCTTGAATTACTTATACTTATACCCTGTTCTTCCATTTCTTTTATTTGTTTCCTAACTTCTGCCTCGTGTTGTGGTGGGTATCTATAAAGTTTTGAGTTTAACTGTTCCTCTGTACTGGTCCGTATTTCGTGTTCAATTTCTGTCGTACTAGTTAGTTGGTCTCCCTCCTTAAAAAAAAGTTTGCTAAATCTTTGTACAATGACTTTAATTTCTCTGACTTCTTCTTCATTTAAGTGGTCGAGTTTTAAATTCTCTAAGTTTTTACTGCTACTTTCTAATACAGAAACTTCTTCGTATTGATATGGATTGTTTATAATTACGTTTTCTTTTTGATTTAAAATTAAAGCCTTCCTCTCAATGTTTATAAATGCATTCAAATAATTTAGGAGGTCTATCCCTATGATAAAATTGTATTTCCTTCCCTTAAGCGGGGCTAATTTCCATCGTACTCTTGCGTTATTTGGTAAGTTAAATTCTTTTGGGGCTGTGGTATGAATTTCGTACGCTATTGCGTCTTTGCTGTTAATTGTAGTGTATGGTATGCGCGTATTTAGTCTCATTTTTCTGTAACCGTTAATCTGGTCGCTAACTAAACTCAAGGTGGCTCCTGTGTCTATTAAGGCCACGTATTCCTGTTTGTCTATGTTAAGTTTTATTAATGGTAACCCATCCGAGGCGGCTTCGTAAAAAAAACGTATTATTGACTTCTGCCTGTGGGTAGTTTTCCATTTGATTATTATCGTGTTTATTGTTCAAGTTATGGTCACTGTTGTAGTTGTCATTTTCGTATTTGCTTTGGTCGGTATTGTTTTGGTGTTGGTTGGCTTCTATGTTATCTACCTCAATAGGTACCAGATTCACTGGCCTATTTTGCCTAGACTGATGTGATCCTGCTTGTTGATTCCACTGATTATTTTGATATCGTCTACTTTGTCCGGAGTTATTGCCTCTAAAATTCTGAGGGGTATTGTTCTGTCTAACTTGTCTTGAATTGTTGCTCTGATCCTTTTGATGTACATTTTGCATTGTATTGTTTTGCAGATTATATTAATGATTGGTATTCTTATTTTGATGTGCATTTTGCATTGTATTGTTTTGCTGATTATATTGTTGATTGATATTTTGGTTGTTGTTCCTGTAATTGTTTTGATTAGTTCTACCTTTCCTATACTGATACCTAATGCAACTATTCTCATATCTGCGTTGCACCATTATCTTTAATATAGTGCTTAAATCTCTGACTTCGTAGATCTTGTCTAGTAAAGTGCCTTGTGTCATTTCTTTGGCTGTGTTAACTAATAAACTTTTGACATTACTTAAATCTATAAAATTATCATTCATATGATACACAATTAATTCATCATTTTTATATTTTATATTTTGAATTTCTACTGCAAGCTCACTCACCGAATTCACTCTCAGGTCACATATCCTCTTGTAGATTTGGTGCGGCTCCGTGTCTGGTCTGTACCTTAACTTCAAGGTGGCTTTTATCAGGTTCCAGTTGTCCGGCTCCGGGATATTTATTACTGCATCCTTTGCTTGACCCTGAATTGTCCTGTAGAATATTGTCCTTGTGGCTTCTCTCTTGAGTTGTGGGTCCTCTACCGTCTGTAACAGGTACTCCACGCTACTGAAGAAGGAGTTGATGGAGATTTCCCCGGTTCCCGTAAAGGTTGCCAAACAACCGCTCTTGTTGGGCTGGGTTGTTTCCATTTCCTTGGAGCTGTACATACGCTTGTTGCAGTTGCTCCAGCTGTCTTTCCCTTATGGCCAATTGTTCCAAAAGATCCGCTTGAGGCATCTGGCCGTTATCGTGAGCCATCCTGTTATTGTCGTATGAAGCGATCCTTCGCTGCCAAGTTGAGTTGATTTACTTCTTGGCGCTGTCTAAGTCGATTTTAGTTCGATCACTACAGGCGTTAATCCACTGATTTTTAGTTGGATTTAATGCTGTTGCGCTGCTTTTTGTATTTTTTTTTTATCACAAAAAATGTTTGTTATATATATATAACATATATATAATAAAAAAAAAAAAAAAAAAAAAAAAAAAAATATATATATATATATATATATATATATATATATATATATATTTTTTTTTTTTTTTTTCTTCACGTTAAGTTCGATTTGAATAATCACTGGACCCTCTTTAATTAAAAAGGATCCTACCGGCTGCGCCAATTTTGTTTAAGGAGTTGCGAAGTTTTAAAAAATTATTTGTGAGTAAAACACGTCAAGCGGGTTTGGTGGGCAAAAATCAACTGAATATTCTTTATTGATAATGTTTTAAAGAAAACTTATTTTAGGTTTACAGAAGTGCTTATTAGTTTTTCTTATGAATTATTCTGATTGACATGTGTAAGATCGTTGGCCTTTAGTTAGCCTGAATCTAATAACAATCGATGAACTATGCATTTCCTGTTTACTGTGTTATATTGCTTATTTGGATTTTATATTTTCTTAGAACTCATTTTGGTTGGCATGTGCCAGATAGTTAACCTGTGCATTTCCTGTTTGCTATATTACTTTAATATATTGTTTATTTAGCATTTAATGAGTTAAGCAATTCTTGTACTTTATTATTAAGAGGTGGTAAAGAAGAAATTGGGTTTTGGACATATGCGGGAAGTGAAGTGGGGTTATACGTAACTTGCGCGAAGAGCCGACTTGCGAGAGTGCAAGAGCGGCCAAGCTTTGGAAACTCGGTGGACAGAGGCGGCGCCGCGAAGGGCCTCCTGACGTGAACACATACAATATAAATTATATATATTTGTGCTAAAAAACAATGAAGTAATACCTGCTTTCATTTCATTCACATATTCATATTATATTTTCAGTTTTACATTCACAGATTTTGCATTTTTCCTCTACATCAAACGATGGTTTGTATGGCACCTATATGATATAGTCGTCCGATTTTCATGAAATTTGACACAAAATTTAAGACTAATATAAAATGGCTAGACCTCAAATTTGATGAAAATCTGTTGAAAACTGAAAAAGTTATAATTTTTAATTGTATTCATTTCTCGATCGTTCCTATGGGAGTTATATGATATTGTAGTCTGATTTTCATAAGATTTTAAACAAAATTGTAAAGTAATATAAAATGACTATATCTCAAATATGATGGAAATCTGTTTAAAACTGGAAAAGTTATAATTTTTAATTGTATTAATTTCTCGATCGTTCCTATGGGAGCTATATGATATAGAAGTCCGATTTTCATAAAATTTTACACAAAATTTAAGACTAATATAAAATGGCTATATCTCAAAGTTGATAAAAATCTGTTGAAAACTGGAAAATGTATAATTTTTAATTGTATTAATTTCTCTAACGTTCCTATGGGAGCTCAATAATTTCATCTTTCCAAGTGAACGGACGTGTTTTTTTCTTGCGCTCTCGTTTTGTATTAAAGATTGAATCTAACCACCGGGGTTAACTTAAATTTTCTAATTTGTGTTTATAACTTCCCGTTCACTTCGCGTGTGCATGCAGCTATTCTAATTTGTGTATATATGTAATTGGTTTTATTTCCCAATTTAGTTGTGCTGCTAGTGTTAGCTTTTGCATATTTTGCATTCCTTTTTGTGCCTTCTTCGTCTAGCTTTGCGCCATCGCAACAGCTAAACGTTTTATTTACTTACACTGCGTTTCACTTGAATAGCACACTTTACATACTGAATTTCAAATCTCGAAATCTTTTAAACAAAAAGAAAACTCGTTGATGTTTTTGTTTCTATTTATAGAGTAATCAATTTTAATTATAAGAAAAGTAACAAAACTTAAATTAAATTAACAATTAATAAAGGATAACAAAAAAGACTGAAAAACTTAAAAAATACCACAAAAATTTTGTTTCACATGAATAGCACATTTTTTTTTAAAGTATATTTAATGAACTTTAGTATTAGGAAATGTGTTTTTATTCAATAGTAAGTATTAATGTAAATATATATGTTAATTTAATAATGGGTCGAGCCCCCCTTATTCAATATAACCTCGTAGATCCTGTTGGGCAGCGAATCATATAGACTTTTAATGTAGTCTAGGGATATTGTAGCCCAGGCCCTCCGAATGGCGTCAATTAGTTCGTCTTTTGTTGAAAATTGTTTACCAGACTCATAAACCTTTCTGACCAGCCATCCCCAAACATTTTCAATTATATTCAGATCCTGCGAGTATGGTGGCCAGTTCAGAGTTTCAACATTTTTATCTTTTAAAAAAGATTTTACAACACGTGCAGTATGTATTGGGGCATTGTCGTGCTGGAATGTCCACGGCATATGATTGAAAAAATTTTCCAATGGTGGAAAACCTTTTTCGAGGACGTTTAGATACGCTTTTGCGTTCATGTTTGAGGATAAGAATTGGAGTTCACATGTCCCATAGCAAGATATGGCTCCCCAAACCATAACTCCGCCTAATCGACTGTGTAAACGCTCCAATTGATGCGTCTCTTTCCTCAGATCATGAAAATAATAATTATAGCCATCTGGCCCCTCCAAATTGAACTTTTTTTCATCAGAAAAAACTACGCGCCTCCACTCGTTACACCATGACATATTGACGCGGCAAAAGGTCAACTGTGCTTCCTTTCGTTTGGGGTTAATCGGTGGTTTTTTTTTTAGTTTCAAGCATTTAAGATGTTTAGCTTTGGAAATAACTCGCCAAATAGTAGTTTTTCTCGCGTCAACACCTGTTTTTTCCCTGATCTTGCTCACAGAGTCATGAAAATTTGAGGCTTCCCGCAGGATTGAACGTTTATCTGTGTCGCTAAGGAGACTACTTTGGCGACCTTTCATATTTTTTCCATAGTTTTGCTTGTTATTTATAAAATTGTGTACGACTTTTCTGCTTCTTCCAATTTTTTTCGCTATATTAGCCACAGAAAGGTCACAATCAATATAGCTTTGTATTTGGATCTGTTCCTTGTGACTTAGTGACGTTCCACGACCCATAATTGCACAAAATGATTAAACTTTGTTTGAAATTCACAAATTAATCAAAAAACTTTTATGAATCAATCTTCTTGGCTGCTGAAATGACACTAAATCTAAAATGTGCTATTCATGTGAAACAAAATTTTTGTGGTATTTTTTAAGTTTTTCAGTCTTTTTTGTTATCCTTTATTAATTGTTAATTTAATTTAAGTTTTGTTACTTTTCTTATTATATTAATGATTGGTATTCTTATTTTGATGTGCATTTTGCATTGTATTGTTTTGCTGATTATATTGTTGATTGATATTTTGGTTGTTGTTCCTGTAATTGTTTTGATTAGTTCTACCTTTCCTATACTGATACCTAATGCAACTATTCTCATATCTGCGTTGCACCATTATCTTTAATATAGTGCTTAAATCTCTGACTTCGTAGATCTTGTCTAGTAAAGTGCCTTGTGTCATTTCTTTGGCTGTGTTAACTAATAAACTTTTGACATTACTTAAATCTATAAAATTATCATTCATATGATACACAATTAATTCATCATTTTTATATTTTATATTTTGAATTTCTACTGCAAGCTCACTCACCGAATTCACTCTCAGGTCACATATCCTCTTGTAGATTTGGTGCGGCTCCGTGTCTGGTCTGTACCTTAACTTCAAGGTGGCTTTTATCAGGTTCCAGTTGTCCGGCTCCGGGATATTTATTACTGCATCCTTTGCTTGACCCTGAATTGTCCTGTAGAATATTGTCCTTGTGGCTTCTCTCTTGAGTTGTGGGTCCTCTACCGTCTGTAACAGGTACTCCACGCTACTGAAGAAGGAGTTGATGGAGATTTCCCTGGTTCCCGTAAAGGTTGCCAAACAACCGCTCTTGTTGGGCTGGGTTGTTTCCATTTCCTTGGAGCTGTACATACGCTTGTTGCAGTTGCTCCAGCTGTCTTTCCCTTATGGCCAATTGTTCCAAAAGATCCGCTTGAGGCATCTGGCCGTTATCGTGAGCCATCCTGTTATTGTCGTATGAAGCGATCCTTCGCTGCCAAGTTGAGTTGATTTACTTCTTGGCGCTGTCTAAGTCGATTTTAGTTCGATCACTACAGGCGTTAATCCACTGATTTTTAGTTGGATTTAATGCTGTTGCGCTGCTTTTTGTATTTTTTTTTTTTATCACAAAAAATGTTTGTTATATATATATAACATATATATAATAAAAAAAAAAATATATATATATATATATATATATATTTTTTTTTTTTTTTTCTTCACGTTAAGTTCGATTTGAATAATCACTGGACCCTCTTTAATTAAAAAGGATCCTACCGGCTGCGCCAATTTTGTTTAAGGAGTTGCGAAGTTTTAAAAAATTATTTGTGAGTAAAACACGTCAAGCGGGTTTGGTGGGCAAAAATCAACTGAATATTCTTTATTGATAATGTTTTAAAGAAAACTTATTTTAGGTTTACAGAAGACTACTTTGGCGACCTTTCATATTTGCTTGTTATTTATAAAATTGTGTACGACTTTTCTGCTTCTTCCAATTTTTTTCGCTATATTAGCCACAGAAAGGTCACAATCAATATAGCTTTGTATTTGGATCTGTTCCTTGTGACTTAGTGACGTTCCACGACCCATAATTGCACAAAATGATTAAACTTTGTTTGAAATTCACAAATTAATCAAAAAACCTTTATGAATCAATCTTCTTGGCTGCTGAAATGACACTAAATCTAAAATGTGCTATTCATGTGAAACAAAATTTTTGTGGTATTTTTTAAGTTTTTCAGTCTTTTTTGTTATCCTTTATTAATTGTTAATTTAATTTAAGTTTTGTTACTTTTCTTATAATTAAAATTGATTACTCTATAAATAGAAACAAAAACATCAACGAGTTTTCTTTTTGTTTAAAAGATTTCGAGATTTGAAATTCAGTATGTAAAGTGTGCTATTCAAGTGAAACGCAGTGTATATCCCACGCTCTCCCACTCTCTCACTTTAGCTGTGCCGCTGCACTTCTTATCTTATTCGATCTCATTCGCTCTCCCGCTCTCTCTCTCTCTTTATGTGACTCTTCACTTCTTTCTTCATAGCTCTGTTGTTATTTTTTCCAAGTACAAGTACAGTGGTAAGTCCTTATAATGTCCGGAAATATTGTCTGTTTCGTCAAGTCCTGCAAAAAGGCAATTGCTGCAGGTGACCTTACAATCGGCTGCTGGCTGTGGGACAACGTCATGCACGCCAAGTGCATTGGAGTTGCAGCTCGGACGGTGGACGATGTAAAAAAAAAACATCGGCCTGCGTTTCTGTTGTGAGGCCAGTCGCGATGTAGAAAGGGAGATGATGTCTTTCATGCGGCAAACCAAAAACGGTTTCAAGGGCATTTTAACGAGTTATCGTAAAATTCTTGATATGTTCTTGGCGCTGGACACCCAATTTAATAGCCTTACGCTATTAAATGAGTCTCCTAGGCGCAAAAAAACTGCTATTGGTGGGCAGAATGTAGACGGACCTCAACTACCTGCAACGGGCTCTCAGCAGCAGCCTCCCTCGGCACAGCCCTCGACCTCAGCATTAATTCCAAGAGTGCTGAGATCGAGCGCTAGAAAAGATTCGGTACCCGAATGTGCAGTGGGAGTGGCCGTACCGCCGGTGATTTCTGTTTTGTCCCCTGGTAGATCGCAAATATTGACCCCTCAAAGTCCCGTGCACACAAATATATCTGCCCAGGGTGTTAGGCCCGGAATACCGGCCGACAATGGCACGGCAGATAACCAATCTGCCTTGCCAAAAGCCCTTATAGCGGTTCCACCGACGAGACATATTTTTGTCTCGCGGCTCTCCCCTGACCAAACATCTGTAGATGTTCTCGCCTTTATACAAGGCAAAACCAGAGCCGAAAAAATTAAGATATAGGTGGAAAAGTTCAAACTTTCTTACGCAAGGGACATTTCATCTTTCAAAATAAATGTCCCTAACGAGCTCTTTAACACTATTTGCTCTCCCAACTTCTGGCCAGAGTACATAGTTGTTAAGGAGTTCGAGGCGAAGAAAAAGAAAAGGCGGCCTGTAGGAATAACTCTTCCCAGGCCTGATCATACCACTGCGCCTTCTACGTCTTCCAATCCCGACCCACTCCCTAGGTATTTCCTATCAGAATGCAAGAGGCTTACGTTCTAAACTTCCTAACTTGTATTCTGATAGCCTTTCGTTTGTATCTCAGGTTATTGTGTTCACAGAAACCTGGTTAAAGCCGGAGATTCTGAGCTCCGAAGTTTTTCCAGCTGTGTTCACGGTATATCTGCTAGATCGCCCTATCAGACGCGGGGGTGGAGTTCTCATAGCGGTGGACTCCTCACTCACGTCAGAATTATTAACCTTCGAGGAATGCAACGATGTTGAATTCCTCTGTGTGAAGCTATCTATCAAAGGTAGCTCCATTTTTATTACCTGTTTCTACATACCTCTGTCGGAACTTCCTATTTATTGGAATCGCCTTTTCGCTATTCAGATGGTTTCCAGTAGACTTTTGGATAGAGACCAGTTGGTAGTTCTAGGAGATTTTAATATCCCTGGTGCTATTTGGTGCTCAAATAATTCCACCAATACTCTCCATACACCTACACAACATGACTTTATCGCCGGCTTGTTTGACATTTCGCTGTCTTAAGTCAACCATGTTCGGAATTCCTTACAGCGCTTGCTCGATCTTTGCTTCGTCTCTGATCCTGCGAAAGTCAGTTTAGCAAGGGTGGCGCTTCTGACGCAGCCCGAAGATCCTTATCATCCAACTTTCGATGTGACTGTTGATATTGGGTGTGACGTACAGAATATTTTTGACCGTCCAGCCAATAAAGTCCTTTGTTTTCGCAAGACGGATTTTGAACGGCTGAATAATTTTATAAACGAGTTCAATTGGTCCGATCTATACATGTGCACTGACATGGCAGTTGCCATGGATATTTTTTACAGTGCCATGAATTCATTTTTTACTGAATGTGTTCCGTTATATTATCCGCCAAGCTCGAATAAACCGCCGTGGTTTACTAAAGAGTTGAGCCGACTTAAAAATAAAAAATCTAGACTGTATGCTAAATTTAAAATCACCGGTTCTCAATCTGCCCTTTCATCTTATTTATCAGCTCGGTCAAACTTTACCGTGCTGAACGCGCAGTTTTATAAAAACTATTTAACTCGTTGTAGGGCCCAGTTCTCACAGGACCCAAAACAGTTTTATAATTTTGTTAACACTAAATGTAAGCCTAAAACAAATTCTTGCTCGCTTTCATTTGAAAATACTACGGCAAATTATGATCAGGTAAAAGCCGATCTATTTTCACAGTTTTTTCAAAAAACTTCTTAAAACTCTTCGAATTTACACCAGACTTATTCCAACAAAATACCTAAATCAAACTTAATTTTCTGTCCTAGCCTAAACGAAAGCTCTCTCCTTTTCGATCATCATAGTGTCAAGCCAGTTTATTTGCCAGGTCCCGACGGAATTCCTGGCTGTGTGCTCAGGTATTGTGCCGACGCCCTGTGCTATCCCCTTCTGAAGTTGTTTACCTTATCCTTGGAAACCTCCCACTTTCCCATTATTTGGAAGGAATCGTTTATTATTCCTCTCCACAAAAAAGGTAGCAAATTGGATGCCAGCAATTATAGAGGAATATCTAAGTTGTAGGCCATCCCTAAATTATTTGAAAACATTATCACCCCTCACTTACAGCATCTTTGTAGATCGGTTATTTCTCCATGTCAACATGGTTTTATGAAGCGAAGATCAACAACAACAAATCTCTTCCTATATTATAAAGGGCTTCCATAATAATTTTCAGACTGATGTAATCTATACTGACTTCAGTAAAGCATTTGACTCTGTTAATCATTCTCTCCTCGTTAGAAAACTCGATTTAATGGGTTTTCCAAGTGATCTTCTTAATTGGATCTCAAGTTATCTGAATGGCAGGACGCAAAAGGTCTATTCTATTCTGGCGTCCCGCAAGGAAACTTTTTGGGACCCTTATTGTTTACATTATTATAAATGACCTGCCCAAAGTCTTGACTCAAGGTTTGCGTGCAATACAATGACGTTGCCTGCCAGTCGGACTTACAAACAGATCTTAATAATTTTCAAACTTGGTGCCGTGTAAACTTATTAAACTTTAATGGCTCGAAATGCAAACTAATGACATTCTCTCGTGTCGTTCCTAAGCTTGCTACTTACACGCTGAACTGCTGCTCTTTGGAAAGAATTAATACTGTTGACGATTTGGGTGTCCGCTTGGACCCAAAACTATACTTTATTGATCATATTTCGTCTATGGTGAATAGAGCCAGGGGTGTGCTTGGATTTATTAAACGGTGGTCGAAGGAATTCAATGACCCCTATGTTACTAAGTCCTTATATACTTCCTTAGTTCGTCCTATCCTAGAATATGGATGCTGCGTTTGGAGCCCCCAGTAGGGCGTCCATAGTAAACGCATCGAGTCGGTTCAAAAGAACTTTTTACTTTTCGCGGTTCAAATTGGGATGCAAACCAAAGATTAGCTTCCTACTCTAGTAGACTCCTATTAATAAACTTGCCGTCCTTAGCCAATCGTAGAACGATGCTAGGGATAACCTTTATTTTTAACCTTATCCATGGTGATGTGGAAAGTGCTGACTTGTTGAGTCAGCTTAATTTCCATGTACCATGTAGAACCACTAGATCCTATATCCCATTAGTGTTGCGCCACTGTAGGACCTCCTTTGAATTGCATGAACCTTTTAGAGTGTTATGTGCAAATTATAATGATTTGTACACACTAATCTCTAACGTAGATACCCTTCCCAAATTAAAATCTTTTATACTAACACACTTAGTAAGCATGCAAGCTAACAATCTGGCAGCACGCCGGTAGTCAATTTCCTCGTATTCTGTCCTTTATTTTCCATCGCGCCTACTAACACCTAACCCAAACAGGCACGTGCCTGGTCTCATACGGGCCATTTGAATGTACTGACCTTAGTGCATCAACGTCCATGAGCTATATAGTAGTCCGATTTCCATAAAATTTGACACAAAACTTAAGACTAATATAAAATGACTACATCTCAAAGTTGATGAAAATCTGTTGAAAACTGAAAAAGTTATAATTATTAATTGTATTAATTTCTCGATCGTTCCTATGGGAGTTATATGATATTGTAGTCTGATTTTCATAAGATTTTAAACAAAATTGTAAAGTAATATAAAATGACTATATCTCAAATATGATGGATATCTGTTTAAAACTGGAAAAGTTATAATTTTTAATTGTATTAATTTCTCGATCGTTCCTATAAGAGCTATATAATATAGAAGTACGATTTTCATAAAATTTTACACAAAATTTAAGACTAAAATAAAATGGCTATATCTCAAAGTTGATAAAAATCTGTTTAAAACTGAAAAAGTTATAATTTTTGATTGTATTAATTCTCGGTCGTTATTATGGGAGTTATATGATATTGAAGTCTGATTTTCATAAAATTTTACACAAAACTAAACAAGTTATAACTTTTAAGTTTATTAATTAATTTGGGAGTTATATGATATAGTAGTCTGATTTTCATAAGATTTTAAACGGAATTGTAAAGTAATATGAAATGGCTATTTCTCAAATTTGATGAAAATCTGTTGAAAACTGGAAAATGTATAATTTTTAATTGTATTAATTTCTCTAATGTTCCTATGGGAACTTTATGATATAGAAGTCTGATTTTCAGAAAATTTTGGAAAAAATTTAAGACATATATAAAATGGCTACATCTCAAAGTTGATGAAAATCTATTGAAAACTGAAAAAGTTATAATTGTTAATTGTAATAATTTCTCGGTCCTTCTTATGGGAGTTATATGATAAAGTAGTCTGATATTCATAAGATTTTAAACAAAATTGTAATGTAATATAAAGTGACTATATCTCAAATATGATGGAAATCTGTTGAAAACTGGAACAGTTAGTTATATATTTTAATTGCATTACTTTCTCGATCATTCCCAAGTGACCTATATGAAAAAAAAGTCTGATTTCCATAAATCTTGACAAAAAATTTAAGACTCATATAAAATGGCTATATCTCAAAGTTGATGAAAATCTGTTGGAAACTGAAAAAGTTATAATTGTTAATTTTATTAATTTGTCGAACGTTCCTATAGGAGCTATATGATATAGAAGTCCGATTTTCATCAAATTGGATTCAAAATTTAAGACTAATATAAAATGGCTATAGCTCAAAGTTGATAAAAATCTGTTGAAAACTGAAAAAGTTATAATTGTTAATTATATTAATTTCTCGAACGTTCCTATGGGAGCTATATGATATAGAAGTCCGATTTTCATCAAATTGGACTCAAAATTTAAGACTAATATAAAATGGCTATAGCTCAAAGTTGATAAAAATCTGTTGAAAACTGAAAAAGTTATAATTTTTAATTGTATTAATATCTCGATTGTTCCTATGGGAGTTTTATGATATAGTAGTCTGATATTCATAAGATTTTAAACAAAATTGTAAAGTAATATAAAATGACTATATCTCAAATATGATGGAAATCTGTTTAAAACTGAAAAAGTTATATATTTTAATTGCATTCATTTCTCGATCGTTCCCAAGTGACCTATATGAAAAAAAAAGTCTGATTTCCATAAATCTTGACAAAAAATTTAAGACTCATATAAAATGGCTTTATCTCAAAGTTGATGAAAATCTGTTGAAAATTGAAAAAGTTATAATTGTTAATTGTATTAATTTCTCGGTCCTTCTTATGGGAGTTATATGATAAAGTAGTCTGAATTTCATAAGATTTAAAACAAAATTGTAAAGTGATATGAAATGGCTATATCTTAAATATGATGGAAATCTGCTGAAAACTGAAAAAGTTATAATTGTTTATTTTTAATAATTTCTCGGTCCTTCTTATGGGAGTTATATGATATAGTATTCTGATATTCATAAGATTTTAATCAAAATTGTAAAGCAACATAAAATGACTATATCTCAAATATGATGGAAATCTGTTTAAAACTGGAAAAGTTATAATTTTTAATTGTATTAATTTCTCGGTCCTTCTTATGGGAGTTATATGATATAGTAGTCTGATTTTCATAAGACTTAAAACAAAATTGTTAAGTGATATGAAATGGCTATATCTTAAATTTGATGACAAATCTGTTGAAAACTGGAGATATTTTAATTTTTAATTGTATTAATTTCTCGGTCGTTCCAATGGGAGTTTTATTATATAGTAGTCTGATATTCATAAGATTTTAAACAAAATTGTAAAGTAATATAAAATGACTATATCTCAAATATGATGGAAATCTGTTGAAAACTGGAAAAGTCATATATTTTAATTGCATTAATTTCTCGATCGTTCCCAAGTGACCTATATGAAAAAAAAAGTCTGATTTCCATAAATCTTGACAAAAAATTTAAGACTCATATAAAATGGCTTTATCTCAAAGTTGATGAAAATCTGTTGAAAACTGAAAAAGTTATAATTGTTAATTGTATTAATTTCTTGGTCCTTCTTATGGGAGTTATATGATATAGTAGTCTGATTTTCATAAGACTTAAAACAAAATTGTTAAGTGATATGAAATGGCTATATCTTAAATTTGATGACAAATCTGTTGAAAACTGGAGAAATTTTAATTTTTAATTGTATTAATTTCTCGGTCGTTCCAATGGGAGTTTTATTATATAGTAGTCTGATATTCATAAGACTTAAAACAAAATTGTTAAGTGATATGAAATGGCTATATCTTAAATTTGATGACAAATCTGTTGAAAACTGGAGATATTTTAATTTTTAATTGTATTAATTTCTCGGTCGTTCCAATGGGAGTTTTATTATATAGTAGTCTGATATTCATAAGATTTTAAACAAAATTGTAAAGTAATATAAAATGACTATATCTCAAATATGATGGAAATCTGTTGAAAACTGGAAAAGTCATATATTTTAATTGCATTAATTTCTCGATCGTTCCCAAGTGACCTATATGAAAAAAAAAGTCTGATTTCCATAAATCTTGACAAAAAATTTAAGACTCATATAAAATGGCTTTATCTCAAAGTTGATGAAAATCTGTTGAAAACTGAAAAAGTTATAATTGTTAATTGTATTAATTTCTTGGTCCTTCTTATGGGAGTTATATGATATAGTAGTCTGATTTTCATAAGACTTAAAACAAAATTGTTAAGTGATATGAAATGGCTATATCTTAAATTTGATGACAAATCTGTTGAAAACTGGAGAAATTTTAATTTTTAATTGTATTAATTTCTCGGTCGTTCCAATGGGAGTTTTATTATATAGTAGTCTGATATTCATAAGACTTAAAACAAAATTGTTAAGTGATATGAAATGGCTATATCTTAAATTTGATGACAAATCTGTTGAAAACTGGAGATATTTTAATTTTTAATTGTATTAATTTCTCGGTCGTTCCAATGGGAGTTTTATTATATAGTAGTCTGATATTCATAAGATTTTAAACAAAATTGTAAAGTAATATAAAATGACTATATCTCAAATATGATGGAAATCTGTTGAAAACTGGAAAAGTCATATATTTTAATTGCATTACTTTCTCGATCGTTCCCAAGTGACCTATATGAAAAAAAAAGTCTGATTTCCATAAATCTTGACAAAAAATTTAAGACTCATATAAAATGGCTTTATCTCAAAGTTGATAAAAATCTGTTGAAAACTGAAAAAGTTATAATTTTTAATTGTATTAATTTCTCGATTGTTCCTATGGGAGTTATATGATATAGTAGTCTGATATTCATAAGATTTTAAACAAAATTGTAAAGTAATATAAAATGACTATATCTCAAATATGATGGAAATCTGTTGAAAACTGAAAAAGCTATAATTGTTAATTGTATTAATTTATCGGTCCTTCCTATGGGAGTTATATGATATAGTAGTCTGATTTTCATAAGATTTAAAACAAAATAGTAAAGTGATATAAAATGGCTATGTCTTAAATTTGATAAAAATCTGTTGAAAACTGGAAAAGTTTTCATTTTTTATTGTACTAATTTCTCGATTGTTCCTAAGTGAGCTATATGATAAAATAGTCCTATTTCCATACAACTTGACACAAAATATAAGACTAATATAAAATGGCTATATCTCAAAGTTGATGAAAATCTGTTGAAAACTGAACAAGTTATAATTGTTAATTATATTAATTTCTCGAACGTTCCTATGGGAGCTATATGATATAGAAATCCGATTTTCATAAAATTTTACACAAAATTTAAGACTAATATAAAATGGCTATATCTCAAAGTTGATAAAAATCTGTTGGAAACTAAAAAAGTTATAATTGTTAATTATATTAATTTGTCGAACGTTCCTATGGGAGCTATATGATATAGAAGTCCGATTCTCATCAAATTGGACTCAAAATTTAAGACTCATATAAAATGGCTTTATCTCAAAGTTGATGAAAATCTGTTGAAAACTGAAAAAGTTATAACTTTTAATTGTATTAATTTCTCGATTGTTCCTATGGGAGTTTTATGATATAGTAGTCTGATATTCATAAGATTTTAAACAAAATTGTAAAGTAATATAAAATGACTATATCTCAAATATGATGGAAATCTGTTTAAAACTGGAAAAGTTATAATTTTTAATTGTATTAATTTCTCGATCGTTCCTATGGGAGCTATATGATATAGAAGTCCGGTTTTCATAAAATTTTACACAAAATTTAAGACTAATAAAAAATGGCTATATCTCAAAGTTGATAAAAATCTGTTGAAAACTGAACAAGTTATAATTGTTAATTATATTAATTTCTCGAACGTTCCTATGGGAGCTATATGATATAGAAGTCCGATTTTAATCAAATTGGACTCAAAATTTAAGACTCATATAAAATGGCTTTATCTCAAAGTTGATGAAAATCTGTTGAAAACTGAAAAAGTTATAATTGTTAATTGTATTAATTTCTCGATTGTTCCTATGGGAGTTTTATGATATAGTAGTCTGATATTCATAAGATTTTAAACAAAATTGTAAAGTAATATAAAATGACTATATCTCAAATATGATGGAAATCTGCTAAAAACTGAAAAAGTTATAATTGTTAATTGTATTAATTTCTCGGTCCTTCTTATGGGAGTTATATGATATAATAGTCTGATATTCATAAGATTTTAATCAAAATTGTAAAGTAATATAAAATGACTATATCTCAAATATGATGGAAATCTGCTGAAAACTGAAAAAGTTATAATTGTTAATTGTATTAATTTCTCGGTCCTTCTTATGGGAGTTATATGATATAGTAGTCTGATTTTCATAAGACTTAAAACAAAATTGTAAAGTGATGTGAAATGGCTATATCTTAAATTTGATGACAAATCTGTTGAAAACTGGAGAAATTTTAATTTTTAATTGTATTAATTTCTCGGTCGTTCCAATGGCAGTTTTATTATATAGTAGTCTGATATTCATAAGATTTTAAACAAAATTGTAAAGTAATATAAAATGACTATATCTCAAATATGATGGAAATCTGTTGAAAACTGGAAAAGTCATATATTTTAATTGCATTACTTTCTCGATCATTCCCAAGTGACCTATATGAAAAAAAAGTCTGATTTCCATAAATCTTGACAAAAAATTTAAGACTCATATAAAATGGCTTTATCTCAAAGTTGATAAAAATCTGTTGAAAACTGAAAAAGTTATAATTTTTAATTGTATTAATTTCTCGAACGTTCCTATGGGAGCTATATGATATAGAAGTCCGATTTTCATCAAATTGGACTCCAAATTTAAGACTCATATAAAATGGCTTTATCTCAAAGTTGATGAAAATCTGTTGAAAACTGAAAAAGTTATAATTGTTAATTGTATTAATTTCTCGATTGTTCCTATGGGAGTTTTATGATATAGTAGTCTGATATTCATAAGATTTTAAACAAAATTGTAAAGTAATATAAAATGACTATATCTCAAATATGATGGAAATCTGCTAAAAACTGAAAAAGTTATAATTGTTAATTGTATTAATTTCTCGGTCCTTCTTATGGGAGTTATATGATATAATAGTCTGATATTCATAAGATTTTAATCAAAATTGTAAAGTAATATACAATGACTATATCTCAAATATGATGGAAATCTGCTGAAAACTGAAAAAGTTATAATTGTTAATTGTATTAATTTCTCGGTCCTTCTTATGGGAGTTATATGATATAGTAGTCTGATTTTCATAAGACTTAAAACAAAATTGTAAAGTGATGTGAAATGGCTATATCTTAAATTTGATGACAAATCTGTTGAAAACTGGAGAAATTTTAATTTTTAATTGTATTAATTTCTCGGTCGTTCCAATGGCAGTTTTATTATATAGTAGTCTGATATTCATAAGATTTTAAACAAAATTGTAAAGTAATATAAAATGACTATATCTCAAATATGATGGTAATCTGTTGAAAACTGGAAAAGTTATATATTTTAATTGCATTAATTTCTCGATCGTTCCCAAGTGACCTATATGAAAAAAAAAGTCTGATTTCCATAAATCTTGACAAAAAATTTAAGACTCATATAAAATGGCTTTATCTCAAAGTTGATGAAAATCTGTTGAAAACTGAAAAAGTTATAATTGTTAATTGTATTAATTTCTCGGTCCTTCTTATGGGAGTTATATGATAAAATAGTCTGAATTTCATAAGATTTAAAACAAAATTGTAAAGTGATATGAAATGGCTATATCTTAAATATGATGGAAATCTGCTGAAAACTGAAAAAGTTATAATTGTTAATTTTAATAATTTCTCGGTCCTTCTTATGGGAGTTATATGATATAGTAGTCTGATATTCATAAGATTTTAAACAAAATTTTAAAGCAATATAAAATGACTATATCTCAAATATGATGGAAATCTGCTGAAAACTGAAAAAGTTATAATTGTTAATTGTATTAATTTCTCGGTCCTTCTTATGGGAGTTATATGATATAGTAGTCTGATTTTCATAAGACTTAAAACAAAATTGTTAAGTGATATGAAATGGCTATATCTTAAATTTGATGACAAATCTGTTGAAAACTGGAGAAATTTTAATTTTTAATTGTATTAATTTCTCGGTCGTTCCAATGGCAGTTTTATTATATAGTAGTCTGATATTCATAAGATTTTAAACAAAATTGTAAAGTAATATAAAATGACTATATCTCAAATATGATGGAAATCTGTTGAAAACTGGAAAAGTCATATATTTTAATTGCATTACTTTCTCGATCATTCCCAAGTGACCTATATGAAAAAAAAGTCTGATTTCCATAAATCTTGACAAAAAATTTAAGACTCATATAAAATGGCTTTATCTCAAAGGTGATGAAAATCTGTTGAAAACTGAAAAAGTTATAATTGTTAATTGTATTAGTAGTATAAAAACGGGATTTTCGGGACCTTTGATGTCGGCAAAAGGGGTAATAAAAATGCAATTAATGGTTTAGCTGTCAAAACATTTAATTGCTTTGAGTAATAAAAATGCAATTAATGAGGGTTAGCTGTCAACCTGTCAATGGATGGGGGTAATAAAGATGCAATTAATTAGGGTCAGTGTATGTAAAAGGACACTTGTGAACAAGTGTTCAAGCGCCCCAACAAGGATGTGGATACGAGTGCGAAAGGGAGGGGAGCGATCGCGAGCGATCCCGGAGCGCACGTGTACGTTCCCATGACCCTCACTTAAAGAAAGGGACGGGGGAGGCAATTGAAAAGGTCGCACCGCAGCGATCCTGGGCCGCATCGATCCCGTTCACGCACGTGGACGTTGACCCACAATCCTCACTTAAAAAAGGAACGGGGGTGGAATGGAAGAAGGGTGCTAACGGAAAATTCCACGCTCTGCTCGATCCTCGAGCACACTTGGACGATCACCCACGATCCTGACTTAAAAAAGGGGCGGGGGTGGAATGGAAGAAGGGTGCTAACGGAAAAATCCACGCTCTGCTCGATCCTCGAGCGCACTTGGACGTTGACCCTTAATCCTCACTTAAAAAAGGGACTGGGGTGCTAACGGAAAATTCCACACTCTGCTCGATCTTCGAGCGCACTTGGACGTTGACCCTCAATCCTCACTTAAAAAAAGGGACGGGGGTGAAATGGAAAATTCCACGCCCACGCTCTGCTCGATCATGTTCACGCACGTGGACGTTCACCCACGATCCTCACTTAAAAAAGGGATGGATGTGATTTTCCTTGAGAGAAACACACAATTCCCTCCTTGAAAAAGGATGGTAGGAAGGGGTTTTCCCACACTCATTGCATCTGGAGTTGTTCGAATGTGTGTGATGACATATACAATTAGCTTATCCTAATAGGGGTGGTGGGTGAAAGGGATACACTTGTAACGGTTTCTCAGTGAAGGCGGAGCTGACTTTAAAAAGGATGGAAAGGGTAAGAAAATGTCAAGTGTTTGGAATACATTTTCTGATTTTCGTGGGTCCGCGTATGAACTAGTTGAGTACTAAGAATCACTTCTAGTTGGCGGTTTGATCAATCCAGAGTGGAAAAATTAAATAAATTTTAAAAAGTTTATCCAAAATTTATAAAGTTTATTAAAAAATTTATAAAGTGCAAACGTGCAAAAGTGCAAAGTGCAAAAGTGCAAAACTACAAAAGTGTAAAAGCACAGAACAGAAAAAAAAAATATTAAATTAAATTAAATAAAAATCAAAAACAAAAAACAATCAACCATCAACAAAAAAACAATCAACAAAAAACAGTCATCAAAAAACAGTCATCAAAAAACAAAATCATCATCATCATCATCATCATCATCATCATCATCATCATCATCATCATCATCATCATCATCATCATCATCATCATCATCTTCATCTTCATCTTCATCTTCATCTTCATCATCTTCATCATCTTCATCTTCATCTTCATCTTCATCTTCATCTTCATCTTCATCTTCATCTTCATCTTCATCTTCATCTTCATCTTCATCTTCATCTTCATCTTCATCTTCATCTTCATCTTCATCACCATCATCGTCATCAAAATGTATACCAACAACAACAACTTCAACAACATGCAAGGAATTTTCTGTAACTCCTGTCAGCAGAACCTTCCACTTAATGTGCAATGGTATCACCATGTTCGCACAGAACAACATAAATATTTTGCTACCCGACCCCTAGATGGGCAAGTAAAGCAAATTATTGATGGATGCAAGGGACGTATCCTTCAATATATGTTTACGAATGAGGGAGCAGCTCTAAGGATTCCTGGTGAATTTTTGCATGAAGCGGGCCAGGCGCTGCTCCCTCATATTGAAAGAGTCCTCAGTTTCCATACAGCTTCAAAAATAAATTTTGAGCTGTTTGCGGAGTACATGTTAGTAAAAGAACATGAAACGCAAGTGGAAATTAAATCGTTCCAAAGTAAGATGAGTTTGGTTACGATATCATCCAACCTATTTGATTTATACGATTCCCATACGGATAGTATAAAATCGAAAATGGATGAGTTCCAAGAGAAGGACAGTGGATGGACCCTAACACGCATACTTAGGGTGGAGTTGAACATGCTTCAATGTGTTCCTCTCAAAGGATCGGAATATTTCGATCTACCTGCACGCCTTAAAGCCTTAAAGTACAGAACAAGGATGTTTTCTGTTTTAAGTGGCAATCGTATCCGGATTAAACCCAAAGGAAAAGGGAGAGCGGTGTTGTGTGTATGATGTTGATATCAAATCAAGCATCATACACACAAACAACATCAGAATCGATTTCACTGGGTTGACATTCCCAATGAAAACGGATAAAATAAATGTATTCATCCAAAAAAACCCTCACATAAGTCTTAATGTGTTTGGGTATGACGAGGATAAGGACACTATTTTTGGACCCCTCTATACAAATGGAAGTGAGAAGCAGCATCATCTCAATTTGCTGTATCTGGATGGACCTACCACCGATATTAATGGACATTATGTGTAGATCAAAAATATTTCCGGGTAAGCACACTCAAAAAAAAATAAATAAATAAATAAAAAAAATAATAAAACAAAAAATAAAAAAAATATATAAATATATGGTATGATGATAATTGACTAACTCAATTTTTAATTGTTAAATTCCAGCCTTCTATCTTCACAGTTAGGAAAAAAAGGAAATAGGCGATGGTTCTGCAACAAGTGCCTTTCCTTTTCAACGAGTCAGGAAAGGGCTCACAGGCACTCTGAAAGATGCAGCAACATTGTGTCTCAACAGCCTAAGGAAGGGGAAAATGACGTCAAATTTAAGAATGTCCATCGCCAGCTGGAGGTGCCCTTCGCTGTGTATGCAGACTTCGAATGCATACTTGAGCCCACAACAATAGATGTAAGTGAAAAAACCCAATTAGTAAATAAGCATGTCCCGATAGCCTTTGCATATTATATAAAATGTTCATTCGACCCCTCGTTAGAAAAATTTGTATCTAAGACCGGATTAAATGTCGGGCGCACTTTTGTAGATAGTTTAACATCCGATTTGTCCGCTATTTACCAAAACTACATGAATTATGTAGTACCACTTCAAATGAGTGCACAGGATTCGTATGATTTTGACGAGGCCCTCAATTGCCACATATGTAAGGGAATTTTAGGTAGCGATAGAGTCAGGGATCACTGCCATTTTACTGGGCAATTTCGAGGTGCAGCACATAGTGAGTGCAACCTTAAATATAAGACAGGAGATTTTATACCTGTTTTCTTCCACAATCTATCCAAATACGATTCACACTTGTTTGTGAAAGAACTTGGGGAGATTGATGGAGAAATTAAAATAATTCCTTTGAATAAGGAATTATATATTTCCATTTCTAAATATATTCCATTAGGGAAAAATAAGATGGAAATTAGATTTTTAGATACCATTCGCTTCATGCCCTCTAGCCTAGACAAACTTGCAGGAAATTTAAATGAAGGGGATTTCAAAGTTCTTCGAAATCAATTTCCAGACATAAAAGATTTCTCTCTATTTCGTAGGAAAGGTGTATTCCCATATGAATACTTGGATTCTGATAAAAAATTATTAGAAACCTCTCTCCCACCTCGAGAAAATTTTTATAGTAAATTGACAGACTCCGAATGCTCTGAAGCTGATTATCTTCATGCCGTTCAGGTTTGGAGTCACTTCAAGTGTCAAACACTTAGAGATTATTTGGAACTCTATTTAAAGACAGATGTTTTGTTGCTCACAGACGTTTTTCAGAACTTTAGGGCTATTTGTTCAAATATCTACCAACTCGATCCTGCCCATTATTATACAACTCCAGGCTTGTCATGGGATGCGATGTTGAAAACTACAGGAATATCCCTCGAATTACTGACTGATATTGATATGATAACATATATTCAATCTGGAATTCGAGGGGGACTTGTTCAAAGTAGTCATAGATATACCAAAGCAAACCACAAATATCTTCAAGATTTGACCCGAGTAAGGAGTCAGAATATTTAATGTATGTGGATGCTAATAATTTATATGGATGGGCAATGTCAGAAGCACTCCCTTATGGCCATTTTAAATGGTTGAATCAACCAAAAATAGAAATGTTCAATATTAATTCTATTTGTGATGAAAGCGAGTATGGATATATTTTAGAGGTAGACTTGAAATATCCATACTCGCTTCACGATGAGCACAATGACCTGCCTTTCTGTTCTGGGAACAGACTCCCTTCAAAAACCTCAAAGACTCCAAAATTAATAGCCGATCTTTGTAATAAAACCAAATATATCATACACTATAAAACTTTAAAGCAGTGTATAGATAATGGCTTAGAGCTCGAAAAGGTACATAGTATCCTCGAATTCAAGCAAAAACCTTGGCTTAAAAAATATATTGATATTAACACAGAGCATAGGACTAGGGCTAAAAGTAATTTTGAGAAAGACTTTTTTAAGCTTTTAAACAACTCTGTCTATGGCAAGACGATGGAGAATAGCTTAAAGCGCAAGGACATTCGCCTAGTAACAGAATGGGAAGCTCCACCTGTGGGTCCCAAAGGTGGGCGTCCTAGGTTATGTGCGAGGGACTTAATAGCCAGGTCCAATTTTCATAGTGCAACAAAGTTTAGTGAAAAGATGTATGCAATTCAAATGAATAGACTTCATAACGTTTGTGATAAGCCAACATACCTGGGTTTTGTAGTGTTGGAGTTATCCAAATGGAAGATGTATGATTTTCACTACTCATATATGAAACCCAAATTTCAGAATGCACTTAAATTAAATTATATGGATACAGATTCATTTATCTACTCTATTAAAACAGAGGATTTATATAGTGACATTCGTGAAGATGTTGCTTTAAAATTTGATAGATCTGAATATCCAGATCAATTGGCTAGGCTATATAATTTCCAGCAGTGTAATAAGAAGCGCTTAGGGTTCTTCAAAGACGAACTGCAGGGTAGGTCAATGACTGAGTTTGTGGGTCTTCGCTCAAAAATGTATGCCTACACAGCAGCGGGTGTAGGTAGCGAGCCCGAAACATGTGTTAAGAAAAATAAGGGAGTGAAACGAAGTTGTTTGGAGAAGATAACTTTCAACAATTATAAAAATTGTTTGTTCACAGGACAACAAGAAAGTGATAGCATGTACATGTTTAGGTCGAGAGGGCATGAAATAAGTACATTAAAAATTACAAAAATAACTTTAGATAATAAGGATGATAAAAGACTTATATGTGATGATGGAATATCCACTCTAGCAATAGGTCATTACAAAACAGTTCGTAGGGAAATTGAAGGTTGTATGACAGCTCTAGAAGCAGATTCAAGGGTTTGGCTTAGCCGAATGTCTGCTCTAGGAAACACCCCAAATAATGAGGGTGAGAGAGGAACTCTTAAAAGAAAATTAGAAGATACCGAAAGTGCGCTCGACGAATTCGAAGAAAATTTAATTTGGCATTATATTTCGATGGATAAAATGAGAGATCCAAAAATTGTATTTAAATAAAAACATCATATATTTTGTATTACTAGTATAATAATTTATTTAAAAATACTTACTTTAAGACTAAAAATAAATTAAATCTATGTGTATATAATATTAAGATTAGAATAAAATTGTATCAATGAAAAAATAAAAAAAAATATATATATATAAATATAAATAAATATCCAAAGGAAAACATAAAACTGCTTGTGTCTTTATTTTATTATAAAATTTCAGAGTTATTTATCCAGCTGTCGTCGGTTTTCGGGAAACCCAACCAACGTACAAGACATCTTTTTCCCTCTCTTTTAAGTACCTTCTCAACTAGGTAGGTATTGGGAAATCTAGTTTTTTTTAGCTCTTCCTTATAGAATCCACCCTTAATAGGATTTCCATTCAAGTCTTCTAATAGATATGTGGTTGGATATGTATTTTGAACTTTGTATATCCTAAAAATTTCAACATTCCAATTAGGTGTGTATGATTTCTCAAATACTCCCTTATATTTTGAAATTTGAACATTGTCACCAATTTTCAGTTTGCTACCTGGAAACATTTTTATATTATTGTATACAGTTCCCAAGATGTGTTTCTCATTCTCAACATTTACATCGATAGGAGCCATTTTTATAGTCCTGTGTATTTTGTTGTTGTAAAAGTTAATTAATTTCTTGTAGATTTCAACCCACTTATAGCTCCCGTTGTAAGAAAACTCTTTCCACATAAGTTCTTTTAATGTTCTGTTGAATCTCTCAACAATTGAAGCCTTTAAAGTACTAAATGTTGAATAATGATTTATTTGATGTCGTTTCATCAAAGACTTAAATTGTTCGTTAAAAAACTCTTTTCCGTCATCCGTTTGTAGATGTTTTGGTACTCCACGCCCAGATTTAAATATTTTCTCCATTGCTTCAACAACATCTTTTGCAGACTTAGACTTAAGTGCTTCACCCCACGCACATTTCGAGAATGTGTCAATTACTGTTAGTAGGAAGCGGTATCCATTATTCGAGGCAGAGTACTTTCCCATTTCCACCAGATCAGCCTGCCATAACGAATTTATTCCCTTTGTAATAACCCTCCGACGTAGAAAATGTTTGCGTGCAGGAGCGTGTAATTCATTAATAATTCCTCGCCTACTCATTATCAGGTAAAAGACTATTCAATTATTTCGAAAATCCTATTTTTTCAATAATAGATGAGACAACAACCTCAAGTCTCTCTATTCGATCTTCAATATCTGCAGTTTTCACATCAGGAATACTAACAATTAATTCTTGTTGATGTGAAATAATAGAATCCCTCAGCCTCTTTACAGACTTGTCGACATATTCCTTGTTGGCTATATCTTTAGCTTCTTTGGGAATCCCAACATTTTTTTCACGTTGAATATTAAAATTACCCTCTGTATCAGTATCGATTCCCGTAACACCATCAAAACTTTGACCAATTGCTTCTTGAAATTTTGTAATCAATGATGTTAAGGATACTCTCAACTCATGAATAGCTTTATCAACATATTCTTTGATGACGATGTCTGCGTTTTCTTTTGGGAACCCACCATTTTTTATACGCCTTTTTTGTATATTAAAGTTTCCATCAGTATCTAGGTAGAGTCCCGTCTCAGTTTTCTCATATCGTTTTAAATTATTAGAATACTAAATATATACTAAATTAGAATATTATTTTGGCCTCTCGGAGCTCTTCAATTATCGATGTAATTTCGTTTGTGTGATTTGTATTTCCAGCTGTTTCCGAAGCTATTAAAAGTTGAAGTCGTTCCACTAACTCATTTGGATCGTCCCAGTATACATAATTAGGTTTATTCCTTTCAAGTGACATGAAACCAGACCCGGTTACGTTTTCTTTATTGCGTTTGGGTGTAGACTTGGTGACGGGTAAATTAGCTAAAAGTGGTTTGATAATTTGAGAATATTTTAATGCTCTCGTTCCTTTCACTTGTCCGTTTGGTAGAAAATTTCTTCGGTAGGCATTAGTTTTTTGTAAAATTTCTCTATATAGCTCCAGATCATCTGTATTATAATTTTTTGGAAGATGATGGAATATTAAAGAATATAATCCGCTAGTGAGTTTCCAGTTTTGCCCATCCTCTAACTCAATCGTATTATTTGATACATTTATTTGATTATTCCCCAACATTAATTGACCAGAGTCATTTTTGTATGGTCCATATGTTTTATCCAAACTTGCCAGCTACCCTCCTCGCTGAAAAAATGTCAAACTCCATGTTGACAGGGAGTTTGCTAAAGCTGAGCTTACCCTTAACCCTACATTCGTTAAGGGCAAGCATCAGCGGATCCTGCTCAATGTCCCTCATCAGGGCATTGAGGTCCTCCTGTGATACCCCTTCGGGTAAATTGGTGATGGTGGTGGAGGTGGTGGAGTTGGTGTTGGTGCCGGTGGAGCTGGTGGAGGCGGTGGAGCTGGCAAACATCTTCATTTTTAAGGGGATTTTGATGGAGTTGAGCTGGTGGCTGGTGGTTGGTGGCTGGTCTTGGCGCTGGTTCTTCGCTGAATGATATTTTTCCTAGACGAGGTCCCTGATTTTATACCCGACGAGGAGAACATTTCTCCTCCTCCGACTACACAGCATGTGTGGAATGGGAGGGGATTCTAAGAAACGTCTATCGACTCATATTGTCCACTTCATGTAAAGTGAAGGTTAGGCAGGACATGGTTTGAATTGCACTCTAGTAAAAATTTGATACATAAATGCCCACAGTTAAAAGTACCAAATTTTTGGAAACGATTGTAACTATATTTTATATTTTTCCCCAAATATCTTATTACTTCTAATGGAGGTTGTAAATTCCCAAAACTATCAAAGTAAAACGAGTGTGTCCCCTTCTTAAAATAGGCTACCCAATGCGTTCCTTCTGATGTCGAGTCTGCTAAATTTATTATTCCACATTCAGAATGATGAGGAAATTTCGGTATTTCATCTTTCATATAAACTCCTCGAAAATGAGGAATATTTTTAAGGGCAAACTTCAATATATCAAAATTCGATAACGCTCTATTAGGTAGCTCATTTAGTAGTTTTTTTGATTGCGTTTTTGTTTGTTGGTATTATTATTTTTTGTAAATGATATACCGTAACCTTTCTTGTATGGATGTAAATACAATCCCTTGCCTAACGCTACCGATTCCATTTTTCTATTATGCCTCTGGTTTTCCTCAAGTTGTGCCTTTGCCATCTTTGCATTGTTAATAGACTTTACAATTGCAGCGCTACCTGATGCTAAACTTCCCACAGCGCTAAGGGCTGTTAAAATAGGTACCAATGGTAAAAAACCACCAATTTTAGGGACTGCTATAACCCGTGGAATTACAACATTTTTCCTACACCCCATAGAGTTAGATACTGCAGAGCGAGCCACTTTTACTGCATTCAATAAGTCAAGAGGTTTATTCTTTCGCAATTCGATTGTTGCCTTTCTGATGATTGAGGCAAGAGTTTTTTTTTACAACTTTCTTTTTCTGCTGCTTTGTTCCCATCCCAAATTTTTTCTTTAGCTTCATCACGTTGCTCACAAAATATGCTGCAGCTCTTTCACTAATGCTGCTATTCAATGCTTTTACACGATCCCGAGCCCTATCAATTAAGATGGAATCTGCTTTATGTCGTTCACTCAAGTCCTTGCTATTTGAATATGCTATGTCGTGTTCCCGACAAGCCTCATCTAAACCATTGATCCCTCGGTCACCACGAAGTAATCGTTTCTCAAGGTTTGTGCCAGGTCCACAGTAATTGTACCCATGTATCTGAGCCTCAAAGGGTAAAGTGTTTATTAAATTATTTATGATACCAGTTCCCTGTTTCACATTTGATTTATGACTGATTATATTATAAAAATGTTTCCCCATTTTATATCAACCTCAATTAACGAATGATTGTCCTCGAATGAAGTACTTATCTTCAAATCATGCGTTTATTAAGACAAAATAAAAGTATCACAGTAAGAAACATTGAAGGTGGTGTGCATGGTGAAATTACTCATCCACGACACAGTTCATTGTTACCAAACACAATTAGAGCTTTAATTTTTGGACCATCCAATTGTGGAAAAACCAATGTGATGATAAGTCTTATCGAAAGTCCAAATGGCTTAAAATTTGAAAATATTTATATATTTTCAAAGAGTTTATATCAACCAAAATATGAGTATTTGGAAAATCTTGTGAAACCAATACGAGGAATGGGATATTACAGATTTTCGTCAAATGATAGTGTCTTGTCACCAGAAGAAGCAAAAAACAATTCCATTATGATATTTGATGATGTCGCATCCGAAAAACAAGATAATATTCGAGATTATTTTTGTATGGGACGACATAGGAAGATTGATTCATTCTATTTATCTCAAACGTATACACATATTCCGAAACATTTAATTCGAGACAACGCGAATTTTATTATAATGTTTAAACAGGATGACTTAAACATGCGTCGTATATATCGAGATCATGTTAACAGCGATATGGATTATAATTCATTCATGAATATATCAAGAAGGTGTTGGGAAGATAAATTTGGATTTCTTCTACTCTCTAAGGATGATGATATGAAAACTGGACGATACAGAAAAGGATTCGATCAGTTTATTATTCTCGAATAAATAATAATATAAGTATAATGAAATTGATATAAAAATAAACAGTTCATGATTAAGCTTCATAATGAGTACTTCGCTAACAATTGCTTTAAATGGAAACACATCTGTACTAAGCGAACATTTTTTTCCTCAAATTGAGTTAAATCGTAATTATGAATGTGCTCTAATCGACTTTTATACATTCAATTCTATACCGAATGTAGATAAGGGGAATAATCTATTTCATATTGGAAACAAAGTCATAGAAATACCTATAGGCTCATATGAGTTTGAGGATATAATAAAATATATTTTTAATAAGCTCAAGGAATATGAACTTCACAATAGTGTAACAATTGAATGTAACACCAATACTTTACAAGTTCAAGTTGTTAGTAAAAAAGAGACAGTATATTTTAATCATCAACGATCAATTGGACGATTATTTGGATTTAATAAGCGTAAATTAAGACCAAATGAAAATGAAATTTACGTCTCGGATAACCCTGTAAATATTTTAAAAATAAATTCTGTTAGATTGGAGTGTAACATTGTTAGTGGATCATATGTGGGGAATAAACCAAATCATGTGCTTCATGAATTTGGAATCAATGTTCCGCCTGGATATAAAATGAACATTACACCACACAACTTGATTTATTTACCTGTCAACACCAGAGAAATAAGCACACTCGAAGTACGGATAACTGATCAAAACGGAGAATTAATTAATTTGCGTGGAGAAACTGTATCAATTCGTCTTCACTTACGATCAACAAAATGATTATTTATAATAAAAAGACATTACATAGCTCCTTTGATAACATTATTAAACCTACAGTTGAAGTGAAAGCATCATCATCTTCAAAATCATCATCATCAACCCGAAGTCCTTCAAATCAACGGCCGACTCTCACATTAAAAAATAAATTGATTTTAAAATCATTGGGATTTAATATTAAATAAATAATTCAAATGAATGAGATTTTTTATGTTCAAGAAAAACCTGTCAATGATGAAAGCATTGTTAAAAAAGAACTACATACTTATTATCCATATCAACAAAACTTCAAGCCAAATGATGAAGTTCGTATCACAATACAGAACCAAGATTTGTATGTCCTTCCATGTGAAAGTTTTCTCCACTTTGAGGGAACACTTAGCAAAATTATTGACACAAATACAGGAACGACTTCGACAAATGGAGTTACTGGGATGCTCAAAAATAATTACATGGCCTATTTTCTAGGTGAAATAAGATATGAGTTAAACGGGTGTGAATTGGATAGGACACGGTTTACTGGAATTACAACAACTATTAAGAACTTTCTCTCAGTCGGCCAACAGGAAGGAGTTCTTTGCCGTGATGCCGGGTGGAGTGGTGGAGACAATATTCCTTCGGGAGGACATTTCAGCTTTTCTGTACCTTTAAAAATGTTGATGGGACTCGCTGAAGACTACAAGAAAGTAGTGTTAAATTGTAAACATGAGCTCGTTCTCTTGCTTACAAAAAAACACTGATGATATGTATATTAAAACAGTTGATGGAAAAACACACAATATTGCTATACATAACATATGTTGGAAGATTCCCCACATCGTTCCAAGTGACAGTGCTAAAATTAAAGTGTTTAATGTAGTGAAAAGTGGAGCTACTCTCCCACTCGCATTCCGGAGTTATTATTATTATTATTATTATTAATGGCCATCACAACCCTATCGGGTCACAGCCTGTTGCACAATCTGCCTCCACGCTTCCCTGTCCTGGGCCCGCGCTCGCCAGTTGGTAACACCAGATGTAGACAGGGCTTCCATCACCTGGTCCTGCCAACGTATCCGGGGTCGTCCTCTCCTCCGTTTTCCGACGATTACCGCATCAAATACCTTACGAGCCGGAGCGTCTTCTTCCATGCGGGCGATGTGACCCAGCCAGCGGAGTCTTTGAATTTTGACTCGGCTTACTATATCAACATCCCCGTACAGCTCATACAGCTCGTGGTTCCATCTGATGCGATAAGCATCGCCAACGCAGATTGGACCAAAGATTTTGCGGAGAATCTTTCTCTCGAACACTCCAAGAGCAGCTGCATCGGATTGCACCACTGTCCAGCACTCCGCACCATATAAGAGTACTGGAAGAATGAGCGTCCTGTAGAGTGTTATTTTTGTCGGTCGAGAGAGAGCTCTACTGTTAAAGTGCCTACTGAGCCCAAAGTAGCACCTGTTGGCAAGTGTGATTCTCCGCTTAATCTCCAGGCTGACATCATTTGTGCCACTTATTGCAGATCCAAGGTAAATGAATTCCTTCACGAACTCAAAGCTATGGCTTCCTGCAGATAGCTGGGAATCAAGACGCCGCGATTCCCTGCTAGAGCACACCATAAACTTTGTCTTATCCATGTTAACTGCCAGTCCTACTTTAGCTGACTCTTTTTCAATAGCCCCGAAGGCTGCTGTAACATCACGCTTGGTTCGGCCAATGATATCAATATCATCAGCGTAGCCAAGGAGTTGGACACATCTGTTTGTTAGAATAGTGCCCGTCCGATGCACTCCAGCCTTCTTTATAATACTCTCCATTAGAATGTTGAAGAGCATACAAGACAGCGAGTCGCCTTGTCTGAGACCACACTTGGTATAAAAGGTTTCGGATTGGTCATTTCCTACCCTGACAGAGCTGATGGTGTTGCTCAATGTCATCATGCAAAGCCGTATTAGCTTTGCTGGTATACCAAGCTCAGACATGGCGGCATACAGGCGATCTCGCCGGGGACTATCGAATGCAGCCTTGTAATCGACGAAGAGGTGATATGTGTCGATCTGAATTTCGTAGGACTTCTCCAGGATTTGGCGCAAGGTGAAAATCTGGTCCATAGTGGATTTGCCAGGCCTGAACCCGCACTGATAAGGTCCAATCAGTGCTTCAGCATGGGGTTTCAGGTTTTCACATAGTACGCTCGTAAGGACCTTGTATGCGACTGGAAGAAGACTAATGCCACGGTAATTGGTGCGCAATGTGGCATCACCCTTCTTCAGGATAGGACAGATCATGCTGTGGTTCCAATCGTCGGGCATGCTCTCCGTTAGCCATATCTTGCTGATTAGTTGGTGCATGCTCCCTACCAACATATCACCAGCAGCCTTAAACAATTCAGCCGGCAGGCCGTCAGCACCTGCGGATTTATTGTTTTTAAGTCGTTGGATTGCAACCTTGACTTCGGCATGGCTTGGGGTCGGTACGTCCACATCAGTACCATAGATTGGGGTTTGTGGATCATACTCTCCATAGTCATCATAGCCAGAGCCAGCTAATAGACTTGAGAAGTGCTCCCTCCATAACCTCAGCACAATCTCTGCATCAGTGACTAGGTTTCCGTCATCGTCCTTGCACGCAACTCCTCCAGTCTTAAAACCTTGGGTCAGACGCTTAACCCTCTGGTAGAAGTTACGAGCTTCATTCCGGCATCTGCTGCTCTCAATGCTCTCACACTCACGCCTCTCCTGTTCTCTCTTCTTGCGTCTGAAGAGGCGTTTCTCATCTCTCCTCCTTGACCTGTAGACCTCGACAACAGCCCTTGTGGCCCCAGCTTGCAGTGTTCTTCTGTAGGCGGCGTCTTTTGCAGCTGTTGCGTCGCGACACTCCTGGTCGTACCATGGATTCCTCGTTGGGGCACGTTGGAATCCGATGACCTCTTCTGCAGAAGTTCGCAGGGAGTGGGATATGAGTGCCCACATATTGCTGATGTCTTCAGGTGTTGGAGTTGCTCGGCTCAGCAGGCCTGAGACTTGAGTGGAGAATGCATCCCTTGTCCGTTGTGATTGCAGCTTCCCGATGTCCAGCTTTCTCAACAGTCCTCGACGTGCAACCTTCGCAACACATAGCCGTGTGCGAATCTTAGCTGCAACAAGATAATGGTCGGAGTCGATGTTGGGACCCCGACAGGATCGCACGTCGAGTACGTTAGATGCATGCCTTGCATCGATCACAACATGATCGATCTGATTTCTGGTCAGTCGATCAGGAGAGAGCCATGATGCCTTGTGTATGTCCAAATGACGAAACCCAGTACTACGAACTACCATATTATGCGCTGCAGCAAAGCCTATTAATCTGAGACCATTGCTCGAGGTGGTCTCGTGTAGACTAAATTGCCCGACGGTGGCACCAAAGATGTCTTCTCGCCCTACCTTGGCATTAAAATCCCCAAGGAGGATCTTAATGTCATGGGAAGGACAGCGGCCATAAGCCCGGTCGAGCTCCGCATAGAAAGCATCCTTGGTGACATCGTCCTTTTCTTCGGTTGGGGCATGCGCGCATATCAGGCTGATGTTGAAGAATTTGGCAGTAATTCGGATCGTTGCAAGTCTCTCGTTTATTGGCAGAAAGTGAGAGACCCGGCGCCGCAGTCTGGCGCCTACAACGAAGCCACAGCCAAATTCATGCCGTTCTGGATGGCAGCTGTAGTAAATGTCGCAGTTCTTCTTCTTAAGGCAACCTTGTCCTATCCATCGCATTTCCTGGATAGCAGTGATGTCAGCCCTACATTTATTGAGGGTATCTGCTAGTTGTCGCATTCCGGAGTTGGGATTGTTATATTAATCCAACATTGGTACAGGGAACACATCATATCTGGAATGTAAAGTTGTCTGCAAATAGGGAACGTCCACGTTTTGCTGTCATTGCATTTACGTTAAATGGACAGCTAATTGCAAAGAATTCGAAAAATGCAAAAGTATATCTAAATTCTGAAGTCTATCCCTATGAGGATTTGAATATTAAATATAATGAGAATCTGTTTGACGTCTTGTACGACATGTATACAAAATTCCAAGAGAGCTACTACAATCGAGAACCACGGGCACTTCTATCACCCATCGAGTTTATAAGGAAGGCTCCTGTCGTTGTTGTTGATCTCTCATACCAGAATGAGTCTGTAAAATCAGGACCGATTGATGTAAGTGAGATGAATACAAAGGTATATTGCCTTCTCAACCATGATCGACTAGTTGAATATACACCATTGAGTGGATTAGTTCAACGTATCGTCTAAAAATTTTTATAGGATAAGATCATTCAATTTTTATAATCATTGGGAGTAGACGTCCACGGAGCAATCAAAAATGATGACATAAGAAAACAAAACCAAATCCACAACCTCTTTTACAATACATCAACTTGTAATTAGAATAAATAATTTCATGAAAATGTATAAGAATAAAATTTTTCCCGAACACGTGCAATATCTGGAGGACTCGTTAAAATATTTCCATGAGAGGATGCCTGATACACCGCTGGTTTCAAATATACATGGACAACATTTCACATCTTGCTCTTGGGCGAATGATAATGCCAACAATGGTCTCGATACTTGCGCCTGTCATTTTTTCAGTGTTCGCTCTCAAAAATCATTAAAAATTATGAAAATGTATGTTGATTTAGAACATCTCTTCTGATATTTATATTTGATAAATAAAATTATAATATATAAATAAATATATATCCAATTTTTATTGGGAAAAAAGGGCTTGGGGATGTATTTTTTTTTTCAGTATTTATTTTTCAGATTTACTCTTTCACTTAAAAGTCACAATTCCATATCAAAGAAGGGCACATCTTTTGGTCAATGAAAGAAAGGGTGGTGAGGGTGATCCTTCCTCGAATTTGTGAAAGGATGGGGTGGTGGTGTGTGTGTAAGCATGTACTATCTCATAGGGAAAATCCACGCTCGTGGTGTGCGTCATTCATATGGTTGTACTTTGGTTGTTCCGTTCCAAACATGTACCCTTCTTCAATTCCACCCCCGTTCCTTTTTTAAGTGATGGTCGTGGGTGATCGTCCAAGTGCGCTCGAGGATCGAGCAAAGCGTGGAATTTTCCGATCCAAACATGTACCCTTCTCCCATTCCACCCCCATCCATTTTTTAAGTGAGGATTGAGGGTCAACGTCCAAGTGTGCTCGAGGATCGAGCAGAGCGTGGAATTTTCCGTTAGCACCCCCGTCCCTTTTTTAAGTGAGGATTGTGGGTCAACGTCCAAGTGCGCTCGAGGATCGAGCAGAGCGTGGATTTTTCCGTTAGCACCCTTCTTCCATTCCACCCCCGTCCCTTTTTTAAGTCAGGATCGTGGGTGATCGTCCAAGTGTGCTCGAGGATCGAGCAGAGCGTGGAATTTTCCGTTAGCACCCTTCTTCCATTCCACCTCCGTCCCTTTTTTAAGTGAGGATTGTGGGTCAATGTCCACGTGCGTGAACGGGATCGATGCGGCCCAGGATCGCTGCGGTGCGACCTTTTCAATTGCCTCCCCCGTCCCTTTCTTTAAGTGAGGGTCGTGGGAACGTACACGTGCGCTCCGAGATCGCTCGGGATCGCTCCCCTCCCTTTCGCACTCGTATCCACATCCTTGTTGGGGCGCTTGAACACTTGTTCACAAGTGTCCTTTTACATACACTGACCCTAATTAATTGCATCTTTATTACACCCATCCATTGACAGGTTGACAGCTAACCCTCATTAATTGCATTTTTATTACTCAAAGCAATTAAATGTTTTGACAGCTAACCCATTAATTGTATTTTTATTACCCCTTTTGCCGACATCAAAGGTCCCGAAAATCCCGTTTTTATACTACTTGTATTAATTTCTCGGTCCTTCTTATGGGAGTTATATGATAAAGTAGTCTGAATTTCATAAGATTTAAAACAAAATTGTAAAGCAATATAAAATGACTATATCTCAAATATGATGGAAATCTGCTGAAGACTGAAAAAGTTATAATTGTTAATTGTATTAATTTCTCGGTCCTTCTTATGGGAGTTATATGATATAGTAGTCTGATTTTCATAAGACTTAAAACAAAATTGTTAAGTGATATGAAATGGCTATATCTTAAATTTTATGACAAATCTGTTGAAAACTGGATTAATTTTAATTTTTAATTGTATTAATTTCTCGGTCGTTCCAATGGAAGTTTTATTATATAGTAGTCTGATATTCATAAGATTTTAAACAAAATTGTAAAGTAATATAAAATGACTATATCTCAAATATGATGGAAATCTGTTGAAAACTGGAAAAGTTATATATTTTAATTGCATTACTTTCTCGATCATTCCCAAGTGACCTATATGAAAAAAAAGTCTGATTTCCATAAATCTTGACAAAAAATTTAAGACTCATATAAAATGGCTTTATCTCAAAGTTGATGAAAATCTGTTGAAAATCTGTTAAAAAGACTTATTATTTTTAATTGTGGGAGTTAATATGATATAGTAATAGTCTGATATTCATAATGATTTTAAACAAAATTGTTAAAGTAATTTATAAAATGGCGTATATCTCAAACTAGCCGGCCCGTCCCTGCTTCGCATGGGAATTAAACATTACATTTAGATTAGTCAATTTTAACACATTCCTAATAATAATAATAATATGATCTATTTTATTTTATTTTTTTTTTTTTAATTATTGAGTTCATTACATTTATTTAGTTAGTGCTTCTCTGTAAACAATATTTGATGTTGTTTTATTTTGTGGCAGCAAAATAAATTGATTTTCAGGGGCTCCGACTCGCGATAGACCAACATACAGTTGACCATGAGTAAAACATTTATTTCGCAGATCGATCCCTACTAATTCGAAGGTTTGGCCTTGGGACTTGTTAATTGTTAATGCGAAAGATGTTTTTACCGGAAATTGAAGCCGTTTAAATGGGATTGGCAGATCAGTTGGGATCATCGGTATCCTCGGTATATGAGCTAGTTGACCACTTGCTGGGCCAGTGATAATAGTTGCTACAATTAAATTGTCCTTTAACTCCTTAATAAGCAGCCTCCTCCCATTACACATGCTTGGAGGGTTTAAATTTCTTAAAAGCATGATTGGGATTCCGATTTTTAACGTCAATTCATGGGGTGGCAGTCCAGAAGGGTTCAACGAATTTAAAAATTCCTGTGGATAATGGACTGCATCTTCAATATTCGTTACAGTGTCGATCGATTTGTATGTTTTTGTTTGGCCGGGGACTTTTTGAACAATCAGATTATTTATTTCATTGACAGTATCATTCTTAGGTGATACTATAGCCCGAGAACACAGCCAATGGACGTCTCTTTCGTGCAAATTCTCAATATCAGGGTATACAGAATCTATTAAATTTTCCAAATTATGGAGTATTTGGCCTAGAGACTCATCCAGAAGAATGTCACAATGACCGCTTAAATTTGGAGTTGGAAAAATTCCTTCCCCAAGTTTTAGCAGTTGCTGTGGGAAATCGCTATCAGTGATTCCATGAAGATGAGCTCTCATATTTGTCCTTAATTTTAACGTTTCAATCGTAGTCCATATGGGAGACGATTTCAAGCATGCCTTGATGATATCTGCTCGCGTGCCTCTGTTAATAACGGGGAGAGTCTGTCGAAAATCTCCAGCAAATACAAAAGTAATCCCGCCCATGACTGCAGAGGAGTTCCTTAGATCCTGTAAGGTTCTGTTCACGGCCTCTATATGTGCTCTATGGCTCATCGTGCATTCGTCCCACATAATCAATGATGCCTCTTGTAGTAATTTACCAATAGGTCCATTTTTGCGTATTGAACATGTAGATTGTTGTTCAAGATTGACGAATAGTGGAAGTTTAAAAGTAGAATGAGCAGTTTTGCCATCCTTCAAAAGAGTTGCAGCATTCATCACAGCATCCCGCAAATGGATATATTCCTCGGACCGAAATTTCGTCTGATTCAATCTAAGAGGCAGACCTGATGCATCCGGCCAATAACGACATTCGATTCGAGCTGTAATCAATAGTTGGATTATATCTGATCTTCTGCAAGCTGTAAACGCGCTTCAGCTACCCTTGCCCTGTCGCGTTATTTTGAGAGTGAATCAAATCGATCTTAATCGTTTTCTCGCAAGCCTATCTGCTCGTCTTTCTGCTGATTCTTCCTTGTACATCTGCATTGCTCTCAGCCGCTCAGTCTCTCGGATGGAGGCCCGTTCTTCGTCAGTTATATTCGTAATCTTACGTCTTTTTGCTTCTGTATTACGATGATATCTGCTCGCGTGCCTCTGTTAATAACGGGGAGAGTCTGTCGAAAATCTCCAGCAAATACAAAAGTAATCTCGCCCATGACTGCAGAGGAGTTCCTTAGATCCTGTAAGGTTCTGTTCACGGCCTCTATATGTGCTCTATGGCTCATCGTGCATTCGTCCCACATAATCAATGAGGCGTCTTTTAGTAATTTACCAATAGGTCCATTTTTGCGTATTGAACATGTAGATTGTTGTTCAAGATTGACGGATAGTGGAAGTTTAAAAGTAGAATGAGCAGTTTTGCCATCCTTCAAAAGAGTTTCAGCATTCATCACAGCATCCCGCAAATGGATATATTCCTCGGACCGAAGTTTCGTCTGATTCAATCTAAGAGGCGTGACAGTATATGCAGACCTGATGCAGCCGGCCAATAACGACATTCGATTCGAGCTGTAATCAATAGTTGGATTATATCTGATCTTCTGCAAGCTGTAAACGCGCTTCAGCTACCCTTGCCCTGTCGCGTTCATTATTTTGAGAGTGAATCAAATTGCTGCAGAACGCGACTGTCTAACTCTTAATCGTTTTCTCTCAAGCCTATCTGCTCGTCTTTCTGCTGATTCTTCTTTGTGCATCTGCATTGCTCTCAGCCGCTCAGTCTCTCGGATGGAGGCCCGTTCTTCGTCAGTTATATTCGTAATCTTACGTCTTTTTGCTTCTGTATTACGCCTACGACGACCCAAACTCTACTTCTTGGGTGGCAGGACTTCGTTTCTTACTGAACCTGAACAAAAAAATAAAATTTTTATCTCCAATTCCTTATTTCAATATGTTTGGCTGCCTGTAGAGGGCGGTAGATGTAAGGTAGTTTTTTGTTTTTTTTTTTTAACACCTTGTATTACGTTATCTTAATTTTAGTAAGGATGCCTATTTTTTTTTTAATGAAATATAGCCTATGACACTCAGGAATGATGTAGCTTTCCAACAGTGAAAGAATTTTTCAAATCTGCCAAGTACTTTCGGAGCCTATTCAATTCATACAAACAAACTTACATTACCTCTTTATATAATAGTATAGATATGATGGAAATCTGCTGAAAACTGAAAAAGCTATAAATGTTAATTGTATTAATTTATCGGTCCTTCTTATGGGAGTTATATGATATAGTAGTCTGATTTTCATAAGATTTAAAACAAAATTGTAAAGTGATATAAAATGGCTATGTCTTAAATTTGATAAAAATCTGTTGAAAACTGGAAAAGTTTTCATTTTTTATTGTACTAATTTCTCGATTGTTCCTAAGTGAGCTATATGATAAAATAGTCCCATTTCCATACAACTTGACACAAAATATAAGACTAATATAAAATGGCTATATCTCAAAGTTGATGAAAATCTGTTGAAAACTGAAAAAGTTATAATTGTTAATTATATTAATTTCTCGAACGTTCCTATGGGAGCTATATGATATAGAAATCCGATTTTCATAAAATTTTACACAAAATTTAAGACTAATATAAAATGGCTATAGCTCAAAGTTGATAAAAATCTGTTGAAAACTGGAAAAGTTATAATTGTTAATTATATTAATGTCTCGAACGTTCCTATGGGAGTTTTATGATATAGTAGTCTGATATTCATAAGATTTTAAACAAAATTGTAAAGTAATATGAAATGGCTGTGTCTTAAATTTCATGAAAATCTGTTGAAAACTGGAAAAGTTATAATTTTTTATTGTACTAATTTCTCGATCGTTCCTAAGTGAGCTATATGATAAAATAGTCCGATTTCCATAAAACTTGACACAAAATTTAAGACTAATATAAAATGGCTATATCTCAAAGTTGATGAAAATCTGTTGAAAACTGAAAAATTTATAATTTTTAATTGTATTAATTTCTCGATTGTTCCTATGGGAGTTTTATGATATAGTAGTCTGATATTCATAAGATTTTAAACAAAATTGTAAAGTAATATGAAATGGCTGTGTCTTAAATTTCATGAAAATCTGTTGAAAACTGGAAAAGTTATAATTTTTTATTGTACTAATTTCTCGATCGTTCCTAAGTGAGCTATATGATAAAATAGTCCGATTTCCATAAAACTTGACACAAAATTTAAGACTAATATAAAATGGCTATATCTCAAAGTTGATGAAAATCTGTTGAAAACTGAAAAAGTTATAACTTTTAATTGTATTAATTTCTCGATTGTTCCTATGGGAGTTTTATGATATAGTAGTCTGATATTCATAAGATTTTAAACAAAATTGTAAAGTAATATAAAATGACTATATCTCAAATATGATGGAAATCTGCTAAAAACTGAAAAAGTTATAATTGTTAATTGTATTAATTTTTCGGTCCTTCTTATGGGAGTTTTATTATATAGTAGTCTGATATTCATAAGATTTTAAACAAAATTGTAAAGTGATGTGAAATGGCTATATCCCAAATATGATGGAAATCTGCTGAAAACTGAAAAAGTTATAATTGTTAATTGTATTAATTTCTCGGTGCTTTTAATGGGAGTTATATGAAATAGTAGTCTGATTTTCATAAGATTTAAAACAAAATTGTAAAGTGATATGAAATGGCTGTGTCTTAAATTTCATGAAAATCTGTTGAAAACTGGAAAAGTAATAATTTTTTATTGTACTAATTTCTCGATCGTTCCTAAGTGAGCTATATGATAAAATAGTCCGATTTCCATAAAACTTGACACAAAATTTAAGACTAATATAAAATGGCTATATCTCAAAGTTGATGAAAACCTGTTGAAAACTGAAAAAGTTATAATTTTTAATTATATTAATATCTCGAACGTTCCTATGGGAGCTATATGATGTAGAAGTCAGATTTTCATAAAATTTTACACAAAATTTAAGACTAATATAAAATGGCTATATCTCAAAGTTGATAAAATTTTGTTGGAAACTGAAAAAGTTATAATTGTTACTTATATTAATTTCTCGAACGTTCCTATGGGAGCTTTATGATATAGAAGTCCGATTTTCATCAAATTGGACTCCAAATTTAAGACTAATATAAAATGGCTATAGCACAAAGTTGATGAAAACCTGTTGAAAACTGAAAAAGTTATAATTTTTAATTATATTAATTTCTCGAACGTTCCTATGGGAGCTATATGATGTAGAAGTCCGATTTTCATAAAATTTTACACAAAATTTAAGACTAATATAAAATGGCTATATCTCAAAGTTGATAAAAATTTGTTGGAAACTGAAACAGTTATAATTGTTAATTATATTAATTTAATTTTTTAATTTAATTTTAATTAATATTAATTTCGAAGGTCCCTATGGGAGCTATATGATATTGAAGTCCGATTTTCATCAAATTGGACTCCAAATTTAAGACTAATATAAAATGGCTATATCTCAAAGTTGATAAAAATCTGTTGAAAACTGAAAAAGTTATAATTGTTAATTATATTAATTTCTCGAACGTTCCTATGGGAGCTATATGATATAGAAGTCCGATTTTTATCAAATTGGACTCAAAATTTAAGACTAATATAAAATGGCTTTATCTCAAAAATGATGAAAACCTGTTGAAAACTGAAAAAGTTATAATTTTTAATTGTATTAATTTCTCGATTGTTCCTATGGGAGTTTTATGATATAGTAGTCTGATATTCATAAGATTTTAAACAAAAATGTAAAGTGATATGAACTGGCTATATCTCAAATATGATGGAAATCTGCTGAAAACTGAAAAAGTTATCATTGTTAATTGTATTAATTTCTCGGTCCTTCCTATGGGAGTTATATGATATAGTAGTCTGATATTCATAAGATTTTAAACAAAATTGTAAAGTGATATGAACTGGCTATATCTCAAATATGATGGAAATCTGCTGAAAACTGAAAAAGTTATAATTGTTAATTGTATTAATTTCTCGGTCCTTCTTATGGGAGTTATATGATATAGTAGTCTGATTTTCATAAGATTTAAAACAAAATTGTAAAGTGATATGAATTGGCTATATCCCAAATATGATGGAAATCTGCTGAAAACTGAAAAAGTTATAATTGTTAATTGTATTAATTTCTCGGTCTTTCTTATGGGAGTTATATGATATAGTAGTCTGATTTTCATAAGATTTAAAACAAAATTGTAAAATGAGATGAAATGGCTGTGTCTTAAATTTCATGAAAATCTGTTGAAAACTGGAAAAGTTATAATTTTTTATTGTACTAATTTCTCGATCGTTCCTCAGTGAGCTATATGATAAAATAGTCCGATTTCCATAAAACTTGACACAAAATTTAAGACTAATATAAAATGGCTATATCTCAAAGTTGATGAAAATCTGTTGAAAACTGAAAAATTTATAATTTTTAATTGTATTAATATCTCGATTGTTCCTATGGGAGTTATATGATATAGTAGTCTGATATTCATAAGATTTTAAACAAAATTGTAAAGTAATATGAAATGGCTGTGTCTTAAATTTCATGAAAATCTGTTGAAAACTGGAAAAGTTATAATTTTTTATTGTACTAATTTCTCGATCGTTCCTAAGTGAGCTATATGATAAAATAGTCCGATTTCCATAAAACTTGACACAAAATTTAAGACTAATATAAAATGGCTATATCTCAAAGTTGATGAAAATCTGTTGAAAACTGAAAAATTTATAATTTTTAATTGTATTAATATCTCGATTGTTCCTATGGGAGTTATATGATATAGTAGTCTGATATTCATAAGATTTTAAACAAAATTGTAAAGTAATATGAAATGGCTGTGTCTTAAATTTCATGAAAATCTGTTGAAAACTGGAAAAGTTATAATTTTTTATTGTACTAATTTCTCGATCGTTCCTCAGTGAGCTATATGATAAAATAGTCCGATTTCCATAAAACTTGACACAAAATTTAAGACTAATATAAAATGGCTATATCTCAAAGTTGATGAAAATCTGTTGAAAACTGAAAAATTTATAATTTTTAATTGTATTAATTTCTCGATTGTTCCTATGGGAGTTTTATGATATAGTAGTCTGATATTCATAAGATTTTAAACAAAATTGTAAAGTAATATGAAATGGCTGTGTCTTAAATTTCATGAAAATCTGTTGAAAACTGGAAAAGTTATAATTTTTTATTGTACTAATTTCTCGATCGTTCCTAAGTGAGCTATATGATAAAATAGTCCGATTTCCATAAAACTTGACACAAAATTTAAGACTAATATAAAATGGCTATATCTCAAAGTTGATGAAAATCTGTTGAAAACTGAAAAATTTATAATTTTTAATTGTATTAATTTCTCGAACGTTCCTATGGGAGCTATATGATAAAATAGTCCGATTTCCATAAAACTTGACACAAAATTTAAGACTAATATAAAATGGCTATATCTCAAAGTTGATAAAAATTTGTTGGAAACTGAAAAAGTTATAATTGTTAATTATATTAATTTCTCGCACGTCCCTATGGGAGCTATATGATATAGAAGTCCGATTTTCATCAAATTGGACTCCAAATTTAAGACTAATATAAAATGGCTATAGCTCAAAGTTGATAAAAATCTGTTGAAAACTGAAAAAGTTATAACTTTTAATTGTATTAATTTCTCGATTGTTCCTATGGGAGTTTTATGATATAGTAGTCTGATATTCATAAGATTTTAAGCAAAATTGTAAAGTAATATAAAATGACTATATCTCAAATATGATGGAAATCTGCTAAAAACTGAAAAAAGTTATAATTGTTAATTGTATTAATTTCTCGGTCCTTCTTATGGGAGTTATATGATATAGTAGTCTGATATTCATAAGATTTTAAACAAAATTGTAAAGTAATACAAAATGACTATATCTCAAATATGATGGAAATCTGCTGAAAACTGAAAAAGTTATAATTGTTAATTGTATTAATTTCTCGGTCCTTCTTATGGGAGTTATATGATATAGTAGTCTGATTTTCATAAGATTTAAAACAAAATTGTAAAGTGATGTGAAATGGCTATATCCCAAATATGATGGAAATCTGCTGAAAACTGAAAAATTTATAATTGTTAATTGTATTAATTTCTCGGTCCTTCTTATGGGAGTTATATTATATAGTAGTCTGATATTCATAAGATTTTAAACAAAATTGTAAAGTAATATAAAATGACTATATCTCAAATATGATGGAAATCTGCTAAAAACTGAAAAAAGTTATAATTGTTAATTGTATTAATTTCTCGGTCCTTCTTATGGGAGTTATATGATATAGTAGTCTGATATTCATAAGATTTTAAACAAAATTGTAAAGTAATACAAAATGACTATATCTCAAATATGATGGAAATCTGCTGAAAACTGAAAAAGTTATAATTGTTAATTGTATTAATTTCTCGGTCCTTCTTATGGGAGTTATATGATATAGTAGTCTGATTTTCATAAGATTTAAAACAAAATTGTAAAGTGATGTGAAATGGCTATATCCCAAATATGATGGAAATCTGCTGAAAACTGAAAAAGTTATAATTGTTAATTGTATTAATTTCTCGGTCTTTCTTATGGGAGTTATATGATATAGTAGTCTGATTTTCATAAGATTTAAAACAAAATTGTAAAATGAGATGAAATGGCTGTGTCTTAAATTTCATGAAAATCTGTTGAAAACTGGAAAAGTTATAATTTTTTATTGTACTAATTTCTCGATCGTTCCTCAGTGAGCTATATGATAAAATAGTCCGATTTCCATAAAACTTGACACAAAATTTAAGACTAATATAAAATGGCTATATCTCAAAGTTGATGAAAATCTGTTGAAAACTGAAAAATTTATAATTTTTAATTGTATTAATATCTCGATTGTTCCTATGGGAGTTATATGATATAGTAGTCTGATATTCATAAGATTTTAAACAAAATTGTAAAGTAATATAAAATGACTATATCTCAATTATGATGGAAATCTGTTGAAAACTGGAAAAGTTATATATTTTAATTGAATTAATTTCTCGATCGTTCCCAAGTGACCTATATGTTAAAAAAGTCTGATTTCCATAAAACTTGACATAAAATTTAAGACTCATATAAAATGGCTTTATCTCAAAGTTAATGAAAACCTGTTGAAAACTGAAAAAGTTATAATTTTTAATTGTATTAATTTCTCGATTGTTCCTATGGGAGTTTTATGATATAGTAGTCTGATATTCATAAGATTTAAAACAAAATTGTAAAGTGATATGAATTGGCTATATCTCAAATATGATGGAAATCTGCTGAAAACTGAAAAAGTTATAATTGTTAATTGTATTAATTTCTCGGTCCTTCTTATGGGAGGTGTATGATATAGTAGTCTGATTTTCATAAGATTTAAAACAAAATTGTAAAGTGATATGAATTGGCTATATCCCAAATATGATGGAAATCTGCTGAAAACTGAAAAAGTTATAATTGTTAATTGTATTAATTTCTCGGTCTTTCTTATGGGAGTTATATGATATAGTAGTCTGATTTTCATAAGATTTAAAACAAAATTGTAAAATGAGATGAAATGGCTGTGTCTTAAATTTCATGAAAATCTGTTGAAAACTGGAAAAGTTATAATTTTTTATTGTACTAATTTCTCGATCGTTCCTCAGTGAGCTATATGATAAAATAGTCCGATTTCCATAAAACTTGACACAAAATTTAAGACTAATATAAAATGGCTATATCTCAAATTAAATGAAAATCTGTTGAAAACGGGAAAAGTTATAATTTTTAATTGTATTAATATCTCGATTGTTCCTATGGGAGCTATATGATATAGTAGTCTGATATTCATAAGATTTTAAACAAAATTGTAAAGTAATATAAAATGACTATATTTCAAATATGATGGAAATCTGCTGAAAACTGAAGAAGTTATAATTGTTAATTGTATTAATTTCTCGGTCCTTCTTATGGGAGTTATATGATATAGTAGTCTGATTTTCATAAGATTTTAAACAAAATTGTAAAGTGATATGAAATGGCTGTGTCTTAAATTTCATGAAAATCTGTTGAAAACTGGAAAAGTTATAATTTTTTATTGTATTAATTTCTCGATCGTTCCTATGGGAGCTATATGATAAAATAGTCCGATTTCCATAAAACTTGACACAAAATTTAAGACTAATATAAAATGGCTATATCTCAAAGTTGATGAAAATCTGTTGAAAACTGAACAAGTTATAATTGTTAATTATATTAATTTCTCGAACGTCCCTATGGGAGCTATATGATATAGAAGTCCGATTTTCATCAAATTGGACTCCAAATTTAAGACTAATAAAAAATGGCTATAGCTCAAAGTTGATAAAAATCTGTTGAAAACTGAAAAAGTTATAATTGTTAATTATATTAATTTCTCGAACGTTCCTATGGGAGCTATATGATATAGAAGTCCGATTTTCATCAAATTGGACTCAAAATTTAAGACTCATATAAAATGGCTTTATCTCAAAGTTGATGAAAATCTGTTGAAAACTGAAAAAGTTAAAACTTTTAATTGTATTAATTTCTCGATTGTTCCTATGGGAGTTTTATGATATAGTAGTCTGATATTCATAAGATTTTAAACAAAATTGTAAAGTAATATAAAATGACTATATCTTAAATTTGATGAAAATCTTTTGAAAACTGGAGAAATTTTAATTTTTAATTGTATTAATTTCTCGGTCGTTCCAATGGGAGTTTTATTATATAGTAGTTTGATATTCATAAGATTTTAAACAAAATTGTAAAGTAATATAAAATGACTATATCTCAAATATGATGGAAATCTGCTGAAAACTGAAAAAGTTATAATTGTTAATTGTATTAATTTCTCGGTCCTTCTTATGGGAGTTATATGATAATAGTAGTCTGATTTTCATAAAATTTAAAACAAAATGGAAAGTGATGTGAAATGGCTATATCTTAAATTTGATGAAAATCTTTTGAAAACTGAAAAATTTATAATTTTTAATTGTATTAATTTCTCGGTCGTTCCAATGGGAGTTTTATTATATAGTAGTCTGATATTCATAAGATTTTAAACAAAATTGTAAAGTAATATAAAATGACTATATCTCCAAATTGATGGAAATCTGTTGAAAACTGAAAAAGTTATAATTGTTAATTATATTAATTTCTCGAACGTTCCTATGGGAGCTATATGATATAGAAGTCCGATTTTCATAAAATTTTACACAAAATTTAAGACTAATATAAAATGGCTATATCTCAAAGTTGATAAAATTTTGTTGGAAACTGAAAAAGTTATAATTGTTACTTATATTAATTTCTCGAACGTTCCTATGGGAGCTATATGATATAGAAGTCCGATTTTCATCAAATTGGACTCCAAATTTAAGACTAATATAAAATGGCTATAGCTCAAAGTTGATGAAAATCTGTTGAAAACTGAACAAGTTATAATTGTTAATTATATTAATTTCTCGAACGTCCCTATGGGAGCTATATGATATAGAAGTCCGATTTCCATCAAATTGGACTCAAAATTTAAGACTCATATAAAATGGCTTTATCTCAAAGTTGATGAAAATCGGTTGAAAACTGAAAAAGTTATAACTTTTAATTGTATTAATTTCTCGATTGTTCCTATGGGAGTTTTATGATATAGTAGTCTGATATTCATAAGATTTTAAACAAAATTGTAAAGTAATATAAAATGACTATATCTCAAATATGATGGAAATCTGCTGAAAACTGAAAAAGTTATCATTGTTAATTGTATTAATTTCTCGGTCCTTCTTATGGGAGTTATATGATATAGTAGTCTGATATTCATAAGATTTTAAACAAAATTGTAAAGTAATATAAAATGACTATATCTCAAATATGATGGAAATCTGCTGAAAACTGAAAAAGTTATAATTGTTAATTGTATTAATTTCTCGGTCCTTCTTATGGGAGTTATATGAAATAGTAGTCTGATTTTCATAAGATTTAAAACAAAATTGCAAAGTGATGTGAAATGGCTATATCTTAAATTTGATGACAAATCTTTTGAAAACTGGAGAAATTTTAATTTTTAATTGTAATAATTTCTCGGTCGTTCCAATGGGAGTTTTATTATATAGTAGTCTGATATTCATAAGATTTTAAACAAAATTGTAAAGTAATATAAAATGACTATATTTCAAATATGATGGAAATCTGCTGAAAACTGAAGAAGTTATAATTGTTAATTGTATTAATTTCTCGGTCCTTCTTATGGGAGTTATATGATATAGTAGGCTGATTTTCATAAGATTTTAAACAAAATTGTAAAGTAATATAAAATGACTATATCTTAAATTTGATGACAAATCTTTTGAAAACTGGAGAAATTTTAATTTTTAATTGTAATAATTTCTCGGTCGTTCCAATGGGAGTTTTATTATATAGTAGTCTGATATTCATAAGATTTTAAACAAAATTGTAAAGTAATATAAAATGACTATATCTCAAATATGATGGAAATCTGCTGAAAACTGAAAAAGTTATAATTGTTAATTGTATTAATTTCTCGTTCCTTCTTATGGGAGTTATATGAAATAGTAGTCTGATTTTCATAAGGTTTAAAACAAAATTGCAAAGTGATGTGAAATGGCTATATCTTAAATTTGATGACAAATCTTTTGAAAACTGGAGAAATTTTAATTTTTAATTGTATTAATTTCTCGGTCGTTCCAATGGGAGTTTTATTATATAGTAGTCTGATATTCATAAGATTTTAAACAAAATTGTAAAGCAATATAAAATGACTATATCTCAAAAATGATGAAAACCTGTTGAAAACTAAAAAGGTAATAATTTTTAATTATATTAATTTCTCGAACGTTCCTATGGGAGCTATATGATATAGAAGTCCGATTTTCATAAAATTTTACACAAAATTTACGACTAATATAAAATGGCTATATCTCAAAGTTGATAAAATTTTGTTGGAAACTGAAAAAGTTATAATTGTTACTTATATTAATTTCTCGAACGTTCCTATGGGAGCTATATGATATAGAAGTCCGATTTTCATCAAATTGGAATCCAAATTTAAGACTAATATAAAATGGCTATAGCTCAAAGTTGATAAAAATCTGTTGAAAACTGAAAAAGTTATAATTGTTAATTATATTAATTTCTCGAACGTTCCTATGGGAGCTATATGATAAAAAAGTCTGATTTCCATAAAACTTGACATAAAATTTAAGACTCATATAAAATGGCTTTATCTCAAAGTTGATGAAAACCTGTTGAAAACTGAAAAAGTTATAATTTTTAATTGTATTAATTTCTCGATTGTTCCTATGGGAGTTTTATGATATAGTAGTCTGATATTCATAAGATTTTAAGCAAAATTGTAAAGTAATATAAAATGGCTATATCTCAAATATGATGGAAATCTGCTGAAAACTGAAAAAGTTATCATTGTTAATTGTATTAATTTCTCGGTCCTTCTTATGGGAGTTATATTATATAGTAGTCTGATATTCATAAGATTTTAAACAAAATTGTAAAGTAATATAAAATGACTATATCTCAAATATGATGGAAATCTGCTGAAAACTGACAAAGTTATCATTGTTAATTGTATTAATTTCTCGATTGTTCCTATGGGAGTTTTATGATATAGTAGTCTGATATTCATAAGATTTTAAGCAAAATTGTAAAGTAATATAAAATGGCTATATCTCAAATATGATGGAAATCTGCTGAAAACTGAAAAAGTTATAATTGTTAATTGTATTAATTTCTCGGTCTTTCTTATGGGAGTTATATGATATAGTAGTCTGATTTTCATAAGATTTAAAAAAAAATTGTAAAGTGATATGAAATGGCTGTGTCTTAAATTTCATGAAAATCTGTTGAAAACTGGAAAAGTTATAATTTTTTATTGTACTAATTTCTCGATCGTTCCTAAGTGAGCTATATGATAAAATAGTCCGATTTCCATAAAACTTGACACAAAATTTAAGACTAATATAAAATGGCTATATCTCAAAGTTGATGAAAATCTGTTGAAAACTGAACAAGTTATAATTGTTAATTATATTAATTTCTCGAACGTTCCTATGGGAGCTATATGATACAGAAGTCCGATTTTCATAAAATTTTACACAAAATTTAAGACTAATATAAAATGGCTATATCTCAAAGTTGATAAAAATTTGTTGTAAACTGAAAAAGTTATAATTGTTAATTATATTAATTTCTCGAACGTCCCTATGGGAGCTATATGATATAAAAGTCCGATTTTCATCAAATTGGACTCCAAATTTAAGACTAATATAAAATGGCTATAGCTCAAAGTTGATAAAAATCTGTTGAAAACTAAAAAAGTTATAATTGTTAATTATATTAATTTCTCGAACATTCCTATGGGAGCTATATGATATAGAAGTCCGATTTTCATCAAATTGGACTCAAAATTTAAGACTCATATAATATGGCTTTATCTCAAAGTTGATGAAAATCTGTTGAAAACTGAAAAAGTTATAACTTTTAATTGTATTAATTTCTCGATTGTTCCTATGGGAGTTTTATGATATAGTAGTCTGATATTCATAAGATTTTAAACAAAATTGTAAAGTAATATAAAATGACTATATCTCAAATATGATGGAAATCTGCTGAAAACTGAAAAAGTTATAATTGTTAATTGTATTAATTTCTCGGTCCTTCTTACGGGAGTTATATGATATAGTAGTCTGATTTTCATAAGATTTAAAACAAAATTGTAAAGTGATATGAATTGGCTATATCTTAAATTTGATGAAAAATCTTTTGAAAACTGGAGAAATTTAAATTTTTAATTGTATTAATTTCTCGGTCGTTCCAATGGGAGTTTTATTATATAGTAGTCTGATATTCATAAGATTTTAAACAAAATTGTAAAGTAATATAAAATGACTATATCTCAAATATGATGGAAATCTGTTGAAAACTGGAAAAGTTATATATTTTAATTGCATTAATTTCTCGATCGTTCCCAAGTGACCTATATGATAAAAAACTCTGATTTCCATAAAACTTGTCATAAAATTTAAGACTCATATAAAATGGCTTTATCTCAAAGTTGATGAAAACCTGTTAAAAGCTGAAAAAGTTATAACTTTTAATTGCATTAATTTCTCGGTCGTTCCAATGGGAGTTTTATGATATAGTAGTCTGATATTCATAAGATTTTAAACAAAATTGTAAAGTAATATAAAATGACTATATCTCAAATATGATGGAAATCTGCTAAAAACTGAAAAATTTATAATTGTTAATTGTATTAATTTCTCGGTCCTTCTTATGGGAGTTATATTATATAGTAGTCTGATATTCATAAGATTTTAAACAAAATTGTAAAGTAATATAAAATGACTATATCTCAAATATGATGGAAATCTGCTAAAAACTGAAAAAGTTATAATTGTTAATTGTATTAATTTCTCGGTCCTTCTTACGGGAGTTATATGATATAGTAGTCTGATTTTCATAAGATTTAAAACAAAATTGTAAAGTGATATGAATTGGCTATATCTTAAATTTGATGAAAAATCTGTTAAAAACTGGAGAAATTTTAATTTTTAATTGTATTAATTTCTCGGTCGTTCCAATGGGAGTTTTATTATATAGTTGTCTGATATTCATAAGATTATAAACAAAATTGTAAAGTAATATAAAATGACTATATCTCAAATATGATGGAAATCTGTTGAAAACTGGAAAAGTTATATATTTTAATTGAATTAATTTCTCGATCGTTCCCAAGTGACCTATATGATAAAAAAGTCTGATTTCCATAAAACTTGACATAAAATTTAAGACTCATATAAAATGGCTTTATGTCAAAGTTGATGAAAACCTGTTGAAAACTGAAAAAGTTATAATTTTTAATTGTATTAATTTATCGATTGTTCCTATGGGAGTTTTATGATATAGTAGTCTGATATTCATAAGATTTTAAGCAAAATTGTATAGTAATATAAAATGGCTATATCTCAAATATGATGGAAATCTGCTGAAAACTGAAAAAGTTATCATTGTTAATTGTATTAATTTCTCGGTCCTTCTTATGGGAGTTATATGATATAGTAGTCTGATATTCATAAGATTTAAGCAAAATTGTAAAGTAATATAAAATGGCTATATCTCAAATATGATGGAAATCTGCTGAAAACTGAAAAAGTTATCATTGTTAATTGTATTAATTTCTCGGTCCTTCTTATGGGAGTTATATGATATAGTAGTCTGATATTCATAAGATTTTAAACAAAATTGTAAAGTAATATAAAATGACTATATCTCAAATGTGATGGAAATCTGCTGAAAACTGAAAAAGTTATAATTGTTAATTGTATTAATTTCTCGGTCTTTCTTATGGGAGTTATATGATATAGTAGTCTGATTTTCATAAGATTTTAAACAAAATTGTAAAGTGATATGAAATGGCTGTGTCTTAAATTTCATGAAAATCTGTTGAAAACTGAAAAATTTATAATTTTTAATTGTATTAATATCTCGATTGTTCCTATGGGAGTTATATGATATAGTAGTCTGATATTCATAAGATTATAAACAATATTGTAAAGTAATATAAAATGACTATATCTCAAATATGATGGAAATCTGCTGAAAACTGAAAAAGTTATCATTGTTAATTGTATTAATTTCTCGGTCCTTCTTATGGGAGTTATATGATATAGTAGTCTGATATTCATAAGATTTTAAGCAAAATTGTAAAGTAATATAAAATGGCTATATCTCAAATATGATGGAAATCTGTTGAAAACTGGAAAAGTTATATATTTTAATTGCATTAATTTCTCGATCGTTCCCAAGTGACCTATATGATAAAAAACTCTGATTTCCATAAAACTTGACATAAAATTTAAGACTCATATAAAATGGCTTTATCTCAAAGTTGATGAAAACCTGTTAAAAGCTGAAAAAGTTATAACTTTTAATTGCATTAATTTCTCGGTCGTTCCAATGGGAGTTTTATTATATAGTAGTCTGATATTCATAAGATTTTAAACAAAATTGTAAAGTAATATAAAATGACTATATCTCAAATATGATGGAAATCTGCTGAAAACTGAAAAAGTTATAATTGTTAATTGTATTAATTTCTCGGTCCTTCTTATGGGAGTTATATTATATAGTAGTCTGATATTCATTAGATTTTAAACAAAATTGTAAAGTAATATAAAATGACTATATCTCAAATATGATGGAAATCTGTTGAAAACTGGAAAAGTTATATATTTTAATTGCATTAATTTCTCGATCGTTCCCAAGTGACCTATATGATAAAAAACTCTGATTTCCATAAAACTTGACATAAAATTTAAGACTCATATAAAATGGCTTTATCTCAAAGTTGATGAAAACCTGTTAAAAGCTGAAAAAGTTATAACTTTTAATTGCATTAATTTCTCGGTCGTTCCAATGGGAGTTTTATTATATAGTAGTCTGATATTCATAAGATTTTAAACAAAATTGTAAAGTAATATAAAATGACTATATCTCAAATATGATGGAAATCTGCTGAAAACTGAAAAAGTTATAATTGTTAATTGTATTAATTTCTCGGTCCTTCTTATGGGAGTTATATTATATAGTAGTCTGATATTCATAAGATTTTAAACAAAATTGTAAAGTAATATAAAATGACTATATCTCAAATTTGATGGAAATCTGCTAAAAACTGAAAAAGTTATAATTGTTAATTGTATTAATTTCTCGGTCCTTCTTATGGGAGTTATATGATATAGTAGTCTGATTTTCATAAGATTTAAAACAAAATTTTAAAGTGATATGAAATGGCTATATCTTAAATTTGATGAAAAATCTGTTAAAAACTGGAGAAATTTTAATTTTTAATTGTATTAATTTCTCGGTCGTTCCAATGGGAGTTTTATTATATAGTTGTCTGATATTCATAAGATTATAAACAAAATTGTAAAGTAATATAAAATGACTATATCTCAAATTTGATGGAAATCTGTTGAAAACTGGAAAAGTTATATATTTTAATTGAATTAATTTCTCGATCGTTCCCATGTGACCTATATGATAAAAAAGTCTGATTTCCATAAAACTTGACATAAAATTTAAGACTCATATAAAATGGCTTTATCTCAAAGTTGATGAAAACCTGTTGAAAACTGAAAAAGTTATAATTTTTAATTGTATTAATTTCTCGATTGTTCCTATGGGAGTTTTATGATATAGTAGTCTGATATTCATAAGATTTTAAGCAAAATTGTAAAGTAATATAAAATGGCTATATCTCAAATATGATGGAAATCTGCTGAAAACTGAAAAAGTTATCATTGTTAATTGTATTAATTTCTCGGTCCTTCTTATGGGAGTTATATGATATAGTAGTCTGATATTCATAAGATTTTAAGCAAAATTGTAAAGTAATATAAAATGGCTATATCTCAAATATGATGGAAATCTGTTGAAAACTGGAAAAGTTATATATTTTAATTGCATTAATTTCTCGATCGTTCCTAAGTGACCTATATGATAAAAAACTCTGATTTCCATAAAACTTGACATAAAATTTAAGACTCATATAAAATGGCTTTATCTCAAAGTTGATGAAAACCTGTTAAAAGCTGAAAAAGTTATAACTTTTAATTGCATTAATTTCTCGGTCGTTCCAATGGGAGTTTTATTATATAGTAGTCTGATATTCATAAGATTTTAAACAAAATTGTAAAGTAATATAAAATGACTATATCTCAAATATGATGGAAATCTGCTGAAAACTGAAAAAGTTATAATTGTTAATTGTATTAATTTCTCGGTCCTTCTTATGGGAGTTATATTATATAGTAGTCTGATATTCATTAGATTTTAAACAAAATTGTAAAGTAATATAAAATGACTATATCTCAAATATGATGGAAATCTGCTAAAAACTGAAAAATTTATAATTGTTAATTGTATTAATTTCTCGGTCCTTCTTATGGGAGTTATATTATATAGTAGTCTGATATTCATAAGATTTTAAACAAAATTGTAAAGTAATATAAAATGACTATATCTCAAATATGATGGAAATCTGCTAAAAACTGAAAAAGTTATAATTGTTAATTGTATTAATTTCTCGGTCCTTCTTATGGGAGTTATATGATATAGTAGTCTGATATTCATAAGATTTTAAACAAAATTGTAAAGTAATATAAAATGACTATATCTCAAATATGATGGAAATCTGCTAAAAACTGAAAAATTTATAATTGTTAATTGTATTAATTTCTCGATTGTTCCTATGGGAGTTTTATGATATAGTAGTCTGATATTCATAAGATTTTAAACAAAATTGTAAAGTAATATAAAATGACTATATCTCAAATATGATGGAAATCTGTTGAAAACTGGAAAAGTTATATATTTTAATTGCATTAATTTCTCGATCGTTCCCAAGTGACCTATATGATAAAAAACTCTGATTTCCATAAAACTTGACATAAAATTTAAGACTCATATAAAATGGCTTTATCTCAAAGTTGATGAAAACCTGTTAAAAGCTGAAAAAGTTATAACTTTTAATTGCATTAATTTCTCGGTCGTTCCAATGGGAGTTTTATTATATAGTAGTCTGATATTCATAAGATTTTAAACAAAATTGTAAAGTAATATAAAATGACTATATCTCAAATATGATGGAAATCTGCTGAAAACTGAAAAAGTTATAATTGTTAATTGTATTAATTTCTCGGTCCTTCTTATGGGAGTTATATTATATAGTAGTCTGATATTCATAAGATTTTAAACAAAATTGTAAAGTAATATAAAATGACTATATCTCAAATATGATGGAAATCTGCTAAAAACTGAAAAAGTTATAATTGTTAATTGTATTAATTTCTCGGTCCTTCTTACGGGAGTTATATGATATAGTAGTCTGATTTTCATAAGATTTAAAACAAAATTTTAAAGTGATATGAATTGGCTATATCTTAAATTTGATGAAAAATCTGTTAAAAACTGGAGAAATTTTAATTTTTAATTGTATTAATTTCTCGGTCGTTCCAATGGGAGTTTTATTATATAGTTGTCTGATATTCATAAGATTATAAACAAAATTGTAAAGTAATATAAAATGACTATATCTCAAATATGATGGAAATCTGTTGAAAACTGGAAAAGTTATATATTTTAATTGAATTAATTTCTCGATCGTTCCCAAGTGACCTATATGATAAAAAAGTCTGATTTCCATAAAACTTGACATAAAATTTAAGACTCATATAAAATGGCTTTATCTCAAAGTTGATGAAAACCTGTTAAAAGCTGAAAAAGTTATAACTTTTAATTGCATTAATTTCTCGGTCGTTCCAATGGGAGTTTTATTATATAGTAGTCTGATATTCATAAGATTTTAAACAAAATTGTAAAGTAATATAAAATGACTATATCTCAAATATGATGGAAATCTGCTGAAAACTGAAAAAGTTATAATTGTTAATTGTATTAATTTCTCGGTCCTTCTTATGGGAGTTATATTATATAGTAGTCTGATATTCATAAGATTTTAAACAAAATTGTAAAGTAATATAAAATGACTATATCTCAAATATGATGGAAATCTGCTAAAAACTGAAAAAGTTATAATTTTTAATTGTATTAATTTCTCGATTGTTCCTATGGGAGTTTTATGATATAGTAGTCTGATATTCATAAGATTTTAAGCAAAATTGTAAAGTAATATAAAATGGCTATATCTCAAATATGATGGAAATCTGCTGAAAACTGAAAAAGTTATCATTGTTAATTGTATTAATTTCTCGGTCCTTCTTATGGGAGTTATATGATATAGTAGTCTGATATTCATAAGATTTTAAGCAAAATTGTAAAGTAATATAAAATGGCTATATCTCAAATATGATGGAAATCTGCTGAAAACTGAAAAAGTTATCATTGTTAATTGTATTAATTTCTCGGTCCTTCTTATGGGAGTTATATGATATAGTAGTCTGATATTCATAAGATTTTAAACAAAATTGTAAAGTAATATAAAATGACTATATCTCAAATGTGATGGAACTCTGCTGAAAACTGAAAAAGTTATAATTGTTAATTGTATTAATTTCTCGGTCTTTCTTATGGGAGTTATATGATATAGTAGTCTGATTTTCATAAGATTTTAAACAAAATTGTAAAGTGATATGAAATGGCTGTGTCTTAAATTTCATGAAAATCTGTTGAAAACTGAAAAATTTATAATTTTTAATTGTATTAATATCTCGATTGTTCCTATGGGAGTTATATGATATAGTAGTCTGATATTCATAAGATTATAAACAATATTGTAAAGTAATATAAAATGACTATATCTCAAATATGATGGAAATCTGCTGAAAACTGAAAAAGTTATCATTGTTAATTGTATTAATTTCTCGGTCCTTCTTATGGGAGTTATATGATATAGTAGTCTGATATTCATAAGATTTTAAACAAAATTGTAAAGTAATATAAAATGACTATATCTCAAATATGATGGAAATCTGCTGAAAACTGAAAAAGTTATAATTGTTAATTGTATTAATTTCTCGGTCTTTCTTATGGGAGTTATATGATATAGTAGTCTGATTTTCATAAGATTTTAAACAAAATTGTAAAGTGATATGAAATGGCTGTGTCTTAAATTTCATGAAAATCTGTTGAAAACTGGAAAAGTTATAATTTTTTATTGTACTAATTTCTCGATCGTTCCTAAGTGAGCTATATGATAAAATAGTCCGATTTCCATAAAACTTGACACAAAATTTAAGACTAATATAAAATGGCTATATCTCAAAGTTGATAAAAATTTGTTGGAAACTGAAAAAGTTATAATTGTTAATTATATTAATTTCTCGAACGTCCCTATGGGAGCTATATGATATAGAAGTCCGATTTTCATCAAATTGGACTCCAAATTTAAGACTAATATAAAATGGCTATAGCTCAAAGTTGATAAAAATCTGTTGAAAACTGAAAAAGTTATAATTGTTAATTATATTAATTTCTCGAACATTCCTATGGGAGCTATATGATATAGAAGTCAGATTTTCATCAAATTGGACTCAAAATTTAAGACTCATATAAAATGGCTTTATCTCAAAGTTGATGAAAATCTGTTGAAAACTGAAAAAGTTATAACTTTTAATTGTATTAATTTCTCGATTGTTCCTATGGGAGTTTTATGATATAGTAGTCTGATATTCATAAGATTTTAAACAAAATTGTAAAGTAATATAAAATGACTATATCTCAAATCTGATGGAAATCTGCTGAAAACTGAAAAAGTTATAATTGTTAATTGTATTAATTTCTCGGTCCTTCTTATGGGAGTTATATTATATAGTAGTCTGATATTCATAAGATTTTAAACAAAATTGTAAAGTAATATAAAATGACTATATCTCAAATATGATGGAAATCTGCTGAAAACTGAAAAAGTTATAATTGTTAATTGTATTAATTTCTCGGTACTTCTTACGGGAGTTATATGATATAGTAGTCTGATTTTCATAAGATTTAAAACAAAATTGTAAAGTGATGTGAAATGGCTATATCTTAAATTTGATGACAAATCTTTTGAAAACTGGAGAAATTTTAATTTTTAATTGTATTAATTTCTCGGTCGTTCCAATGGTAGTTTTATTATATAGTAGTCTGATATTCAAAAGATTATAAACAAAATTGTAAAGTAATATAAAATGCCTATATCTCAAATATGATGGAAAGCTGTTGAAAACTGGAAAAGTTATATATTTTAATTGAATTAATTTCTCGATCGTTCCCAAGTGACCTATATGATAAAAAAGTCTGATTTCCATAAAACTTGACATAAAATTTAAGACTCATATAAAATGGCTTTATCTCAAAGTTGATGAAAATCTGTTGAAAACTGAAAAAGTTATAACTTTTAATTGTATTAATTTCTCGATTGTTCCTATGGGAGTTTTATGATATAGTAGTCTGATATTCATAAGATTTTAAACAAAATTGTAAAGAAATATAAAATGACTATATCTCAAATATGATGGAAATCTGCTAAAAACTGAAAAATTTATAATTGTTAATTGTATTAATTTCTCGGTCCTTCTTATGGGAGTTATATTATATAGTAGTCTGATATTCATAAGATTTTAAACAAAATTGTAAAGTAATATAAAATGACTATATCTCAAATATGATGGAAATCTGCTAAAAACTGAAAAAGTTATAATTGTTAATTGTATTAATTTCTCGGTCCTTCTTACGGGAGTTATATGATATAGTAGTCTGATATTCATAAGATTTTAAACAAAATTGTAAAGTAATATAAAATGACTATATCTCAAATATGATGGAAATCTGCTAAAAACTGAAAAATTTATAATTGTTAATTGTATTAATTTCTCGATTGTTCCTATGGGAGTTTTATGATATAGTAGTCTGATATTCATAAGATTTTAAACAAAATTGTAAAGTAATATAAAATGACTATATCTCAAATATGATGGAAATCTGTTGAAAACTGGAAAAGTTATATATTTTAATTGCATTAATTTCTCGATCGTTCCCAAGTGACCTATATGATAAAAAAGTCTGATTTCCATAAAACTTGACATAAAATTTAAGACTCATATAAAATGGCTTTATCTCAAAGTTGATGAAAATCTGTTGAAAACTGAAAAAGTTATAACTTTTAATTGTATTAATTTCTCGATTGTTCCTATGGGAGTTATATGATATAGTAGTCTGATATTCATAAGATTTTAAACAAAATTGTAAAGTAATATAAAATGACTATATCTCAAATCTGATGGAAATCTGCTGAAAACTGAAAAAGTTATAATTGTTAATTGTATTAATTTCTCGGTCCTTCTTATGGGAGTTATATTATATAGTAGTCTGATATTCATAAGATTTTAAACAAAATTGTAAAGTAATATAAAATGACTATATCTCAAATATGATGGAAATCTGCTGAAAACTGAAAAAGTTATAATTGTTAATTGTATTAATTTCTCGGTCCTTCTTACGGGAGTTATATGATATAGTAGTCTGATTTTCATAAGATTTAAAACAAAATTGTAAAGTGATATGAATTGGCTATATCTTAAATTTGATGAAAAATCTTTTGAAAACTGGAGAAATTTAAATTTTTAATTGTATTAATTTCTGGGTCGTTCCAATGGGAGTTTTATTATATAGTAGTCTGATATTCATAAGATTTTAAACAAAATTGTAAAGTAATATAAAATGACTATATCTCAAATATGATGGAAATCTGTTGAAAACTGGAAAAGTTATATATTTTAATTGCATTAATTTCTCGATCGTTCCCAAGTGACCTATATGATAAAAAAGTCTGATTTCCATAAAACTTGACATAAAATTTAAGACTCATATAAAATGGCTTTATCTCAAAGTTGATGAAAACCTGTTAAAAGCTGAAAAAGTTATAACTTTTAATTGCATTAATTTCTCGGTCGTTCCAATGGGAGTTTTATTATATAGTAGTCTGATATTCATAAGATTTTAAACAAAATTGTAAAGTAATATAAAATGACTATATCTCAAATATGATGGAAATCTGCTAAAAACTGAAAAATTTATAATTGTTAATTGTATTAATTTCTCGGTCCTTCTTATGGGAGTTATATTATATAGTAGTCTGATATTCATAAGATTTTAAACAAAATTGTAAAGTAATATAAAATGACTATATCTCAAATATGATGGAAATCTGCTAAAAACTGAAAAAGTTATAATTGTTAATTGTATTAATTTCTCGGTCCTTCTTACGGGAGTTATATGATATAGTAGTCTGATTTTCATAAGATTTAAAACAAAATTGTAAAGTGATATGAATTGGCTATATCTTAAATTTGATGAAAAATCTGTTAAAAACTGGAGAAATTTTAATTTTTAATTGTATTAATTTCTCGGTCGTTCCAATGGGAGTTTTATTATATAGTTGTCTGATATTCATAAGATTATAAACAAAATTGTAAAGTAATATAAAATGACTATATCTCAAATATGATGGAAATCTGTTGAAAACTGGAAAAGTTATATATTTTAATTGAATTAATTTCTCGATCGTTCCCAAGTGACCTATATGATAAAAAAGTCTGATTTCCATAAAACTTGACATAAAATTTAAGACTCATATAAAATGGCTTTATCTCAAAGTTGATGAAAACCTGTTGAAAACTGAAAAAGTTATAATTTTTAATTGTATTAATTTCTCGATTGTTCCTATGGGAGTTTTATGATATAGTAGTCTGATATTCATAAGATTTTAAGCAAAATTGTAAAGTAATATAAAATGGCTATATCTCAAATATGATGGAAATCTGCTGAAAACTGAAAAAGTTATCATTGTTAATTGTATTAATTTCTCGGTCCTTCTTATGGGAGTTATATGATATAGTAGTCTGATATTCATAAGATTTTAAGCAAAATTGTAAAGTAATATAAAATGACTATATCTCAAATATGATGGAAATCTGCTGAAAACTGAAAAAGTTATCATTGTTAATTGTATTAATTTCTCGGTCCTTCTTATGGGAGTTATATGATATAGTAGTCTGATATTCATAAGATTTTAAACAAAATTGTAAAGTAATATAAAATGACTATATCTCAAATGTGATGGAAATCTGCTGAAAACTGAAAAAGTTATAATTGTTAATTGTATTAATTTCTCGGTCTTTCTTATGGGAGTTATATGATATAGTAGTCTGATTTTCATAAGATTTTAAACAAAATTGTAAAGTGATATGAAATGGCTGTGTCTTAAATTTCATGAAAATCTGTTGAAAACTGAAAAATTTATAATTTTTAATTGTATTAATATCTCGATTGTTCCTATGGGAGTTATATGATATAGTAGTCTGATATTCATAAGATTATAAACAATATTGTAAAGTAATATAAAATGACTATATCTCAAATATGATGGAAATCTGCTGAAAACTGAAAAAGTTATCATTGTTAATTGTATTAATTTCTCGGTCCTTCTTATGGGAGTTATATTATATAGTAGTCTGATATTCATAAGATTTTAAACAAAATTGTAAAGTAATATAAAATGACTATATCTCAAATATGATGGAAATCTGCTGAAAACTGAAAAAGTTATATATTTTAATTGAATTAATTTCTCGATCGTTCCCAAGTGACCTATATGATAAAAAAGTCTGATTTCCATAAAACTTGACATAAAATTTAAGACCCATATAAAATGGCTTAATCTCAAAGTTGATGAAAATCTGTTGAAAACTGAAAAAGTTATAACTTTTAATTGTATTAATTTCTCGATTGTTCCTATGGGAGTTTTATGATATAGTAGTCTGATATTCATAAGATTTTAAACAAAATTGTAAAGTAATATAAAATGACTATATCTCAAATATGATGGAAATCTGCTAAAAACTGAAAAATTTATAATTGTTAATTGTATTAATTTCTCGGTCCTTCTTATGGGAGTTATATTATATAGTAGTCTGATATTCATAAGATTTTAAACAAAATTGTAAAGTAATATAAAATGACTATATCTCAAATGTGATGGAAATCTGCTGAAAACTGAAAAAGTTATAATTGTTAATTGTATTAATTTCTCGGTCTTTCTTATGGGAGTTATATGATATAGTAGTCTGATTTTCATAAGATTTTAAACAAAATTGTAAAGTGATATGAAATGGCTGTGTCTTAAATTTCATGAAAATCTGTTGAAAACTGAAAAATTTATAATTTTTAATTGTATTAATATCTCGATTGTTCCTATGGGAGTTATATGATAAAATAGTCCGATTTCCATAAAACTTGACACAAAATTTAAGACTAATATAAAATGGCTATATCTCAAAGTTGATAAAAATTTGTTGGAAACTGAAAAAGTTATAATTGTTAATTATATTAATTTCTCGAACGTCCCTATGGGAGCTATATGATATAGAAGTCCGATTTTCATCAAATTGGACTCCAAATTTAAGACTAATATAAAATGGCTATAGCTCAAAGTTGATAAAAATCTGTTGAAAACTGAAAAAGTTATAATTGTTAATTATATTAATTTCTCGAACATTCCTATGGGAGCTATATGATATAGAAGTCCGATTTTCATCAAATTGGACTCCAAATTTAAGACTAATATAAAATGGCTATATCTCAAAGTTGATGAAAATCTGTTGAAAACTGAAAAAGTTATAACTTTTAATTGTATTAATTTCTCGATTGTTCCTATGGGAGTTATATGATATAGTAGTCTGATATTCATAAGATTTTAAACAAAATTGTAAAGTAATATAAAATGACTATATCTCAAATCTGATGGAAATCTGCTGAAAACTGAAAAAGTTATAATTGTTAATTGTATTAATTTCTCGGTACTTCTTACGGGAGTTATATGATATAGTAGTCTGATTTTCATAAGATTTAAAACAAAATTGTAAAGTGATGTGAAATGGCTATATCTTAAATTTGATGACAAATCTTTTGAAAACTGGAGAAATTTTAATTTTTAATTGTATTAATTTCTCGGTCGTTCCAATGGGAGTTTTATTATATAGTAGTCTGATATTCAAAAGATTATAAACAAAATTGTAAAGTAATATAAAATGCCTATATCTCAAATATGATGGAAAGCTGTTGAAAACTGGAAAAGTTATATATTTTAATTGAATTAATTTCTCGATCGTTCCCAAGTGACCTATATGATAAAAAAGTCTGATTTCCATAAAACTTGACATAAAATTTAAGACTCATATAAAATGGCTTTATCTCAAAGTTGATGAAAATCTGTTGAAAACTGAAAAAGTTATAACTTTTAATTGTATTAATTTCTCGATTGTTCCTATGGGAGTTTTATGATATAGTAGTCTGATATTCATAAGATTTTAAACAAAATTGTAAAGTAATATAAAATGACTATATCTCAAATATGATGGAAATCTGCTAAAAACTGAAAAATTTATAATTGTTAATTGTATTAATTTCTCGGTCCTTCTTATGGGAGTTATATTATATAGTAGTCTGATATTCATAAGATTTTAAACAAAATTGTAAAGTAATATAAAATGACTATATCTCAAATATGATGGAAATCTGCTGAAAACTGAAAAAGTTATAATTGTTAATTATATTAATTTCTCAAACGTTCCTATGGGAGCTATATGATATAGAAGTCCGATTTTCATAAAATTTTACACAACATTTAAGACTAATATAAAATGGCTATATCTCAAAGTTGATAAAAATCTGTTGGAAACTGAAAAAGTTATAATTGTTAATTATATTAATTTCTCGAACGTTCCTATGGGAGCTATATGATATAGAAGTCCGATTTTCATCAAATTGGACTCAAAATTTAAGACTCATAAAAAATGGCTATATCTCAAAGTTGATAAAAATCTGTTGGAAACTGAAAAAGTTATAATTGTTAATTATATTAATTTCTCGAACGTTCCTATGGGAGCTATATGATATAAAAGTCCGATTTTCATCAAATTGGACTCAAAATTTAAGACTCATATAAAATGGCTTTATCTCAAAGTTGATCAAAAATATTTCCGGGTAAGCACACTCAAAAAAAATAAAAATAAATAATAATAATAATAAAAATAAAATTAAATAAATAAATAAATAAATAAATAAAATAAAAAAATATATAAATATATGGTATGATGATAATTGACTAACTCAATTTTTAATTGTTAAATTCCAGCCTCCTATCTTCACAGTTAGGAAAAAAAGGAAATAGGCGATGGTTCTGCAACAAGTGCCTTTCCTTTTCAACGAGTGAGGAAAGGGCTCACAGGCACTCTGAAAGATGCAGCAACATTGTGAGTCAACAGCCTAAGGAAGGGGAAAATGAGGTCGTATTCAAGAATGTCCATCGCCAGCTGGAGGTGCCCTTCGCTGTGTATGCAGACTTCGAATGCATACTTGAGCCCACAACAATAGATGTAAGTGAAAAAACCCAATTAGTAAATAAGCATGTCCGGATAGCCTTTGCATACTATATAAAATGTTCATTCGACCCCTCTTTAGAAAAATTTGTAGCTAAGACCGGATTAAATGTCGGGCGCACTTAATAGTTTAACATCCGATTTTTCCTCTATTTACCAAAACTACATGAATTATGTAGTACCACTCCAAATGAGTGCACAGGATTCATATGATTTTGACGAGGCCCCCAATTGTCACATATGTACAGGAATTTTAGGTAGCGATAGAGTCAGGGATCACTGCCATTTTACTGGGCAATTTCGAGGTGCAGCACATAGTGAGTGCAACCTTAAATATAAAACAGGAGATTTTATACCTGTTTTCTTCCACAATCTATCCAAATACGAAACACATTTGTTTGTGAAAGAACTTGGGGAGATTGATGGAGAAATTAAAATAATTCCTTTGAATAAGGAATTATATATTTCCATTTCAAAATATATTCCATTAGGGAAAAAAAAGATGGAAATTAGATTTTTAGATACCATTCGCTTCATGCCCTCTAGCCTAGACAAACTTGCAGGAAATTTAAATGAAGGGGATTTCAAAGTTCTTCGAAATCAATTTCCAGACAAAAGATTACTCTCTACTTCGTAGGAAAGGTGTATTCCCATATGAATACTTGGATTCTGATAAAAAATTATTAGAAACCTCTCTCCCACCTCTACCTAAAGACAGAGGTTTTGTTGCTCACATACGTTTTTCAGAACTTTAGGGCTATTTGTTCGAATATCTACCAACTCGATCCTGCCCATTATTATACAACTCCAGGCTTGTCATGGGATGCGATGTTGAAAACTACAGGAATATCCCCCGAATTACTGACTGATATTGATATGATAACATATATTCAATCTGGAATTCGAGGGGGACTTGTTCAAAGTAGTCATAAATATACCAAAGCAAACCACAAATATCTTCAAGATTTTGACCCGAGTAAGGAGTCAGAATATTTAATGTATGTGGATGCTAATAATTTATATGGATGGGCAATGTCAGAAGCACTCCCTTATGGAAATTTTAAATGGTTGAATCAACCAGAAATAGAAATGTTCACTATTAATTCTATTTGTGATGAAAGCGAGTATGGATATATTTTAGAGGTAGACTTGAAATATCCATACTCGCTTCACGATGAACACAATGACCTGCCTTTCTGTCCTGGAAACAGACTCCCTTCAAAAACCTCAAAGACTCCAAAATTAATAGCCGATCTTTGTAATAAAACCAAATATATCATACACTATAAAACTTTAAAGCAGTGTATAGATAATGGTTTAGAACTCGAAAAGGTACATAGTATCCTCGAATTCAAGCAAAAACCTTGGCTTAAGAAATATATTGATATTAACACAGAGCATAGAACTAGGGCTAAAAGTAATTTTGAGAAAGACTTTTTTAAGCTTTTAAACAACAGTGTCTACGGGAAGACGATGGAGAATAGCTTAAAGCGCAAGGACATTCGCCTAGTAACAGATTGGGAAGCTCCACCTGTGGGTCCCAAAGGTGGGCGTCCTAGGTTATGTGCGAGGGACTTAATAGCCAGGTCCAATTTTCATAGTGCAACAAAGTTTAGTGAAAAGATGTATGCAATTCAAATGAATAGACTTCATAACGTTTGTGATAAGCCAACATACCTGGGTTTTGTAGTGTTGGAGTTATCCAAATGGAAGATGTATGATTTTCACTACTCATATATGAAACCCAAATTTCAGAATGCACTTAAATTAAATTATATGGATACAGATTCATTTATCTACTCTATTAAAACAGAGGATTTATATAGTGACATTCGTGAAGATGTTGCTTTAAAATTTGATACATCTGAATACCCAGATCAATTGGCTAGGCTATATAATTTCCAGCAGTGTAATAAGAAGCGCTTAGGGTTCTTCAAAGACGAACTGCAGGGTAGGTCAATGACTGAGTTTGTGGGTCTTCGCTCAAAAATGTATGCCTACACAGCAGCGGATGTAGGTAGCGAGCCTGAAACATGTGTTAAAAAAATAAGGGAGTGAAACGAAGTTGTTTGGAGAAGATAACTTTTAACAATTATAAAAATTGTTTGTTCATAGGACAACAAGAAACAACATGTTTAGGTCGAGAGGGCATGAAATCAGTACATTAAAAATTACAAAAATAACTTTAGATAATAAGGATGATAAAAGAGTTATATGTGATGATGGAATATCCAGTCTAGCAATAGGTCATTATAAAACAGTTCGTAGGGAAATTGAAGCCTGTATGACAGCTCTAGAAGCAGATTCAAGGGTTTGGCTTAGCCGAATGTCTGCTCTAGGAAACACCCCCAATAATGAGGGTGAGAGAGGAACTCTTAAAAGAAAATTAGAAGATACCGAAAGTGCGCTCGACGAATTCGAAGAAAATTTAATTTGGCATTATATTTCGATGGATAAAATGAGAGATCCAAAAATTGTATTTAAATAAAAACATCATTTATTTTGTATTTCTAGTATAATAATTTATTTAAAAATACTTACTTTAAGACTAAAAATAAATTAAATCTATGTGTACATAATATTAAGATTAGAATAAAATTAAATGAATGAAAAAAAAAATAAATAAATAAAAATAAAAAAAAAAATATATATATATAAATAAATATCCAAATGAAAACATAAAATTGCTTGTGTCTTTATTTCATTATAAAATTTCAGAGTTATTTATCCAGCTGTCGTCGGTTTTCGGGAAACCCAACCAACGTACAAGACATCTTATTCCCTCTCTTTTCAGTACCTTCTCAACTAGGTAGGTATTGGGAAATCTAGTTTTTTTTAGCTCTTCCTTATAGAATCCACCCTTAATAGGATTTCCATTCAAGTCTTCTAATAGATATGTGGTTGGATATGTATTTTGAACTTTGTATATCCTAAAAATTTCAACATTCCAACTAGGTGTGTATGATTTCTCAAATACTCCCTTATATTTTGAAATTCGAACATTGTCACCAATTTTCAGTTTGCTACCTGTAAACATTTTTATATTATTGTATACCGTTCCCAAGATGTGTTTCTCATTCTCAACATTCACATCGATAGGAGCCATTTTTATAGTCCTGTGTATTTTGTTGTTGTAAAAGTTAATTAATTTTTTGTAGATTTCAACCCACTTATAGCTCCCGTTGTAAGAAAACTCTTTCCACATAAGTTCTTTTAATGTTCTGTTGAATCTCTCAACAATTGAAGCCTTTAAAGTACTAAATGTTGAATAATGATTTATTTGATGTCGTTTCATCAAAGACTTAAATTGTTCGTTAAAAAACTCTTTTCCATCATCTGTTTGTAGGTGTTTTGGTACTCCACGCCCAGATTTAAATATTTTCTCCATTGCTTCAACAACATCTTTTGCAGACTTAGACTTAAGTGCTTCACCCCACGCAAGTTTCGAGAATGTGTCAATTACTGTTAGTAGGAAGCGATATCCATTATTCGAGGCAGAGTACTTTCCCATTTCCACCAGATCAGCCTGCCATAACGAATTTATTCCCTTTGTAATAACCCTCCGACGTAGAAAATGTTTGCGCGCAGGAGCGTGTAATTCATTCATTAATAATTCCTCGCCTACTCATTGTCAGATAAAAGACTATACAATTATTTCGAAAATCTTATTTTTTCAATAATAGATGAGACAACAACCTCAAGTCTCTCTATTCGATCTTCAATATCTCTAGTTTTCACATCAGGAATACTATCAATTAAATCTTGTTGATGTGAAATAATAGAATCCCTCAGCCTCTTTACAGACTTGTCAACGTATTCCTTGTTGGCTATATCTTTAGCTTCTTTGGGAATCCCAACATTTTTTTCACGTTGAATATTAAAATTACCCTCTGTATCAGTATCGATTCCCGTAACACCATCAAAACTTTGACCAATTGCTTCTTGAAATTTTGTAATCAATGATGTTAAGGATACTCTCAACTCATGAATAGCTTTATCAACATATTCTTTGATGACGATGTCTGCGTTTTCTTTTGGGAACCCACCATTTTTTATACGCCTTTTTTGTATATTAAAGTTTCCATCAGTATTAAGGTAGAGTCCCGTCTCAGTTTTCTCATATCGTTTTAAATTATTAGTGTTCTGCTTTTCATGGATATAACGTCCAAACTTGTCAACGGTCATGATGAGTATAATCTCATTTGAATATTACAACATAAATATATACTAAATTAGAATATAATTTTGGCCTCTCGGAGCTCTTTAATTATCGATGTAATTTCGTTTGTGTGATTTGTATTTCCAGCTGTTTCCGAAGCTATTAAAAGTTGAAGTCGTTCCACTAACTCATTTGGATCGTCCCAGTATACATAATTAGGTTTATTCCTTTCAAGTGTCATGAAACCAGACCCGGTTACGTTTTCTTTATTGCAGTTGGGTGTAGACTTGGTGACGGGTAAATTAGCTAAAAGTGGTTTGATAATTTGAGAATATTTTAATGCTCTCGTTCCTTTCACTTGTCCGTTTGGTAGAAAATTTCTTCGGTAGGCATTAGTTTTTTGTAAAATTTCTCTATATAGCTCCAGATCATCTGTATTATAATTTTTTGGAAGATGATGGAATATTAAAGAATATAATCCGCTAGTGAGTTTCCAGTTTTGCCCATCCTCTAACTCAATCGTATTATTTGATACATTTATTTGATTATTCCCCAACATTAATTGACCAGAGTCATTTTTGTATGGTCCATATGTCACTAACATTAAAATTTTTTGAACTCTCTTCAAGCACTGAGGGTGGAGATCTAATCAATGGTGATGTATGGGGGGAGGTTTTAGTTGTGTGAGCAGTTGCTTGATTTGATAATACTGGTGATGATTGATGTGAGTGATGATCCGGTGGTGAGAATGAAGAATCATCATCTATAGCTGATTGGGAATAAAATTAATCGTTCTCGTCCACCTCATCCCCACCAGAAATATTATCATAATCATCATCACTTTTTAATCTCCAATCCAATGGTTTGTAAGCATCATATTTGGGTTTTGAATTTTTTGTAGCTGCAGTGTAAAATGTTAGTTTCCTTTTTTTCATAAGCGGAGTTTTAATCTCTTTGTCAAATTCAAATTGATCATTTTGATTGTCTCTGTATTGGACAGGAATTTTTTGTTAATATTTTTATTATTATTAACAAGTTAATTTAACGGATCAGTTATGGGTTTAAATGTTTCTTCCAAACCCATAATATTCTGGGTCTTGAATTGTTTTAACTCTGAAAACTTTTTTTCAAAGCATTTCGAGTTTTATTTAATTGTGATAAAATATTTTGGTTCATTGTGATGTAATTTGAAAATATTTAAATTCGAAGAGTAAGAGTGATTATTTCAGTCTTGGGGCTGGGAATGTACTGAGAAAAAATTTATTAATCATAAGCATATATATATATATATATGTGGTATTAACAGGTCTGATAAACAGACCTGGTTGTACGACCTGATCTGATCTGATAAACAGACCTGGTATTAACAGGTCTGATAAATAGACCTGGTTGTACGACCTGATCTGATCTGATAAACAGACCTGGTTGTACGACCTGATCTGATCTGATAAACAGGCCTGACCTGATGAAGATTTTAAAGAATCTGAAAAATAAAGTTGTGAAAAAAATATACCCAATTTCATTTCCCAATAATAAAAAATTTTGAATTTTATTTAATTTAATTTATTATGAAAATTAATTTTTTAAATTTTAAACAATCTGAAAAATAAATGCTGAAAAAAGAACCCCAATTCCCATTTCCCAATATTAAAATTTTTTTGATTTTTAGTTAAAAAATTTCTTTTTATTTTATATTTATTTAATATTCTTTTCTAGTTTTGTAAGTTCTGAAAAATAAAAATGCTGAAAAAAAGATCCCCAATTCCCATTTCCCAATAATAAAAATTTTATTTTTAAGTTTAAAAATTGTTTTTTATTTATTTATTTTTTTAAAAGCTATTCGACATTTTTTAAATTAAAATCTATATTGCCATCATCCCTTTTGATAAGGGTGTAGCACTTTGTGTTAAAAAAATAAATAAGGCTATCTTCAATAGAATTCTATCTATCAGGAAGATAGATCAATACATTGGCAAGTTCGAGCATTATATTTTGCCCAAACTTGCCAGCTACCCTCCTAGCTGAAAAGATGTCAAACTCCATATTAATGGGGAGTTTGTTGAAGCTGAGCTTACCCTTAACCCTGCAACTGTTAAGGGCAAGCATCAGCGGATCCTGCTCGATGTCCCTCATCAGGGCATTTACGTCCTCCTCTGATACCCCTTCGGGTAAATTGGTGATGGTGGTGGAGGTGGTGGAGTTGGTGTTGGTGCCGGTGGAGCTGGTGGAGGCGGTGGAGCTGGTGGAGCTGTTGGAGGCGGTGGAGCTGGCAAACATCTTCATTTTTTTTTTTCGGTGGTGTTGAGCTGTTGGCTGGTGGCTGGTGGCTGGTCTTGGCGCTAGTTCTTCGCTGAATGATATTTTTCCTAGACGAGGTCCCTGATTTTATACCCGACGAGGAGAACATTTCTCCTCCTCCGACTACACAGCATGTGTGGAATGGGAGGGGATTCTAAGAAACGTCTATCGACTCATTTGTCCACTTCATGTAAAGTGAAGGTTAGGCAGGACATGGCTTGAATTGCACTCTAGTAAAAATTTGATACATAAATGCCCACAGTTAAAAGTACCAAATTTTTGTAAACGATCGTAATTATATTTTATATTTTTACCTAAATATCTTATTACTTCTAATGGAGGTTGTAAATTCCCAAAACTATCAAAGTAAAACGAGTGTGTCCCCTTCTTAAAATAGGCTACCCAATGCGTTCCTTCTGATGTCGAGTCTGCTAAATTTATTATTCCACATTCAGAATGATGAGGAAATCTCGGTATTTCATCTTTCATATAAACTCCTCGAAAATGAGGAATATTTTTAAGGGCAAACTTCAATATATCAAAATTCGATAACGCTCTATTAGGTAGCTCATTTAGTAGTTTTTTTGATTGCGTTTTTGTTTGTTGGTATTATTATTTTTTGTAAATGATATACCGTAACCTTTCTTGTATGGATGTAAATACAATCCCTTGCCTAACGCTACCGATTCCATTTTTCTATTATGCCTCTGGTTTTCCTCAAGTTGTGCCTTTGCCATCTTTGCATTGTTAATAGACTTTACAATTGCAGCGCTACCTGATGCTAAACTTCCCACAGCGCTAAGGGCTGTTAAAATAGGTACCAATGGTAAAAAACCACCAATTTTAGGGACTGCTATAACCCGTGGAATTACAACATTTTTCCTACACCCCATAGAGTTAGATACTGCAGAGCGAGCCACTTTTACTGCATTCAATAAGTCAAGAGGTTTATTCTTTCGCAATTCGATTGTTGCCTTTCTGATGATTGAGGCAAGAGTTTTTTTTTACAACTTTCTTTTTCTGCTGCTTTGTTCCCATCCCAAATTTTTTCTTTAGCTTCATCACGTTGCTCACAAAATATGCTGCAGCTCTTTCACTAATGCTGCTATTCAATGCTTTTACACGATCCCGAGCCCTATCAATTAAGATGGAATCTGCTTTATGTCGTTCACTCAAGTCCTTGCTATTTGAATATGCTATGTCGTGTTCCCGACAAGCCTCATCTAAACCATTGATCCCTCGGTCACCACGAAGTAATCGTTTCTCAAGGTTTGTGCCAGGTCCACAGAAATTGTACCCATGTATCTGAGCCTCAAAGGGTAAAGTGTTTATTAAATTATTTATGATACCAGTTCCCTGTTTCACATTTGATTTATGACTGATTATATTATAAAAATGTTTCCCCATTTAATATCAACCTCAATTAACGAATGATTGTCCTCGAATGAAGTACTTATCTTCAAATCATGCGTTTATTAAGACAAAATAAAAGTATCACAGTAAGAAACATTGAAGGTGGTGTGCATGGTGAAATTACTCATCCACGACACAGTTCATTGTTACCAAACACAATTAGAGCTTTAATTGTTGGACCATCCAATTGTGGAAAAACCAATGTGATGATAAGTCTTATCGAAAGTCCAAATGGCTTAAAATTTGAAAATATTTACGTATTTTCAAAGAGTTTGTATCAACCAAAATATGAGTATTTGGAAAATCTTGTGAAACCAATACGAGGAATGGGATATTACACATTTTCGTCAAATGATAATGTTTTGTCACCAGAAGAAGCAAAAAACAATTCCATTATGATATTTGATGATGTCGCATCCGAAAAACAAGATAATATTCGAGATTATTTTTGTATGGGACGACATAGAAAGATTGATTCATTCTATTTATCTCAAACGTATACACATATTCCGAAACTTTTAATTCGAGACAACGAGAATTTTATTATAATGTTTAAACAGGATGACTTAAACATGCGTCGTATATATCGAGATCATGTTAACAGCGATATGGATTATAACTCATTCATGAATATATCAAGAAGGTGTTGGGAAGATAAATTTGGATTTCTTCTAATCTCTAAGGATGATGATATGAAAACTGGACGATACAGAAAAGGATTCGATCAGTTTATTATTCTCGAATAAATAATAATATAAGTATAATGAAGTTCATAAAAAAACATACAGTTCACGATTAAGCTTCATAATGAGTACATAGCTAACAATTGCTTTAAATGGAAACACATCTGTACTAAGCGAACATTTTTTTCCTCAAATTGAGTTAAATCGTAATTATGAATGTGCTCTAATCGACTTTTATACATTCAATTCTATACCGAATGTAGATAAGGGGAATAATCTATTTCATATTGGAAACAAAGTCGTAGAAATACCTATAGGCTCATATGAGTTTGAGGATATAATAAAATATATTTTTAATAAGCTTAAGGAATATGAACTTCACAATAGTGTAACAATTGAATGTAACACCAATACTTTACAAGTTCAAGTTGTTAGTAAAAAAGAGACAGTATATTTTAATCATCAACGATCAATTGGACGATTATTTGGATTTAAAAAGCGTAAATTAAGACCAAATGAAAATGAAATTTACGTCTCGGATAACCCTGTAAATATTTTAAAAATAAATTCTGTTAGATTGGAGTGTAACATTGTTAGTGGATCATATGTGGGGAATAAACCAAATCATGTGCTTCATGAATTTGGAATCAATGTTCCGCCTGGATATAAAATGAACATTACACCACACAACTTGATTTATTTACCTGTCAACACCAGAGAAATAAGCACACTCGAAGTACGGATAACTGATCAAAACGGAGAATTAATTAATTTGCGTGGAGAAACTGTATCAATTCGTCTTCACTTACGATCAACAGAATGATTATTTATAATAAAAAGACGTTACATAGCTCCTTTGATAACATTATTAAACCTACAGTTGAAGTGAAAGCATCATCATCTTCAAAATCATCATCATCAACCCGAGGTCCTTCAAATCAACGGCCGACTCTCACATTAAAAAATAAATTGATTTTAAAATCATTGGGATTTAATATTAAATAAATAATTCAAATGAATGAGATTTTTTATATTCAAGAAAAACCTGTCAATGATGAAAGCATTGTTAAAAAAGAACTACATACTTATTATCCATATCAACAAAACTTCAAGCCAAATGATGAAGTTCGTATCACAATACAGAACCAAGATTTGTATGTCCTTCCATGTGAAAGTTTTCTCCACTTTGAGGGAACACTTAGCAAAATTATTGACACAAATACAGGAACGACTTCGACAAATGGAGTTACTGGGATGCTCAAAAATAATTGCATGGCCTATTTTCTAGATGAAATAAGATATGAGTTAAACGGGTGTGAATTGGATAGGACACGGTTTACTGGAATTACAACAACTATTAAGAACTTTCTCTCAGTCGGCCAACAGGAAGGAGTTCTTTGTCGTAATGCCGGGTGGAGTGGTGGAGACAATATTCCCTCGGGAGGACATTTCAGCTTTTCTGTACCTTTAAAAATGTTGATGGAATTCGCTGAAGACTACAAGAAAGTAGTGTTAAATTGTAAACATGAGCTCGTTCTCTTGCTTACAAAAAACACTGATGATATGTATATTAAAACAGTTGATGGAAAAACACACAATATTGCTATACATAACATATGTTGGAAGATTCCCCACATCGTTCCAAGTGTCAGTGCTAAAATTAAAATGTTTAATGTAGTGAAAAGTGGAGCTACTCTCCCACTCGCATTCCGGAGTTGGGATTGTTATATTAATCCAACATTGGTACAGGGAACACATCATATCTGGAATGTAAAGTTGTCTGCAAATAGGGAACGCCCACGTTTTGCTGTCATTGCATTTACGTTAAATGGACAGCTAATTACAAACAATTTGAGAAATGCAAAAGTATATCTAAATTCTGAAGTCTATCCCTATGAGGATTTGAATATTAAATATAATGAGAATCGGTTTGCCGTCTTGTACGACATGTATACAAAATTCCAAGAGAGCTACTACAATCGAGAACCACGGGCACTTCTATCACCCATCGAGTTTATAAGGAAGGCTCCTGTCGTTGTTGTTGATCTCTCATACCAGAATGAGTCTGTAAAATCAGGACCGATTGATGTAAAAATTTCCACAGAGCTAAGTGTGGCGAGTGAGATGAATACAAAGGTATATTGCCTTCTCATCCATGATCGACTAGTTGAATATACACCATTAAGTGGATTAGTTCAACGTATCGTCTAAAAATTTTTAGAGGATAAGATCATTCAATTTTTATAATCATTGGGAGTAGACGTCCACGGAGCAATCAAAAATGATGTCATTAGAAAACAAAACCAAATCCACAACCTCTTTTACAATACATAAACTTGTAATTAGAATAAATAATTTCATGAAAATGTATAAGAATAAAATTTTCCCCGAACACGAGCAATATCTGGAGGATTCGTTAAAATATTTCCATCAGTGGATGCCTGATACACCGCTGGTTTCAAATATACATGGACAACATTTCACATCTTGCTCTTGGGCGAATGATAATGTCAACAATGATCTCGATACGTGCGCCTGTAATTTTTTTAGTGTTCGCTCTCAAAAATTATTAAAAATTATGAAAATGTATGTTGATTTAGAACATCGCTTCTGATATTTATATTTGATAAATAAAATTATAATATATAAATAAATATATATCCATTTTTTATTGGGGAAAAAGGGCTTGGGGATGTATTTTTTTTTTTTTTTTTTCAGTATTTATTTTTCAGATTTACTCTTTCACTTAAAAGACACAATTCCATATCAAAGAAGGGCACAACTTTTGATTAATGAAAGAAAGGGGGTGAGGGTGATTGTAAAAGGATGGGGTGGTGGTGTGTGTGTGTAACCATGTACTATCTCACAGGGAAAATCCACGCTCGTGGTGTGCGTCATTCATATGGTTGTACTTTGGTTATTCTGTTACATGACATGTACCCTTCTTCAATTCCACCCCCGTTCCTTTTTTAAGTGAGGGTCGTGGGTGATCGTCCAAGTGTGCTCGAGGATCGAGCAGAGCGTGGATTTTTCCGTTAGCACTCTTCTTCAATTCCACCCCCATCCCTTTTTTAAGTGAGGATTGTGGGTCAACGTCCACGTGCGTGAACGGGATCGATGCGGCCCAGGATCGCTGCGGTGCGACCTTTTCAATTGCCTCCCCGTCCCTTTTTTAAGTGAGGATTGTGGGTCAATGTCCACGTGCGTGAACGGGATCGATGCGGCCCAGGATCGCTGCGGTGCGACCTTTTCAATTGCCTCCCCCGTCCCTTTCTTTAAGTGAGGGTCATGGGAACGTACACGTGCGCTCCGAGATCGCTCGGGATCGCTCCCCTCCCTTTCGCACTCGTATCCACATCCTTGTTGGGGCGCTTGAACACTTGTTCACAAGTGTCCTTTTACATACACTGACCCTAATTAATTGATCTTTATTACCCCCATCCATTGACAGGTTGACAGCTAACCCTCATTAATTGCATTTTTATTACTCAAAGCAATTAAATGTTTTGACAGCTAACCCATTAATTGCATTTTTATTACCCCTTTTGCCGACATCAACGGTCCCGAAAATCCCGTTTTTATACTACTAATATACAAGGAATATGTCTCAAAATTGATGAAAATCTGTTGAAAACTGACAAAGTTCTAATTTTTAATTTTATTAAAATCTCGATCGTTCCTATGGGAGCTATATAATATAATAGTCTTATTTTCATAAGATTTTAAACAAAATTGTAAAGTGATATGAAATGGCTATATCTTAAATTTGATTAAAATCTGTTGAAAACTGGAAAAGTTATAATTTTTAATTGTATTAAAATCTCGATCGTTCCTATGGGAGTTATATGATATAGAAGTCTGATTTTCATAAGATTTTAAACAAAATTGTAAAGTGATATGAAATCTTTATATCTTAAATTTGATTAAAATCTGTTGAAAACTGGAAAAGTTATAATTTTTGATTGTACTAATTTCTCGATCGTTCCTAAGTGAGCTATATGATAAAGTAGTCCGATTTCCATAAAACTTGACACATACTTTAAGACTAATATACAAGGAATATATCTCAAAATTGATGAAAATCTGTTGAAAACTGACAAAGTTCTAATTTTTAATTTTATTAAAATCTCGATCGTTCCTATGGAAGTTATATGATATAGAAGTCTGATTTTCATCAGATTTTAAACACAATTGTAAAGTAATATAAAATGACTATATCTCAAATATGATAGAAATCTGTTGAAAAGTGGAAAAGTTATAATTTTTAATTTCATTAATTTCTCGATCGTTCCCAAGTGACCTATATGATATAGTAGTACGACTCCAAAAAATTTGACACAAAAAAAAAGACTAATATACAAGGGCTATATCTCAAAGTTGATGAAAATCTGTTGAAAACTGAAAAAGTTATAATTTTTAATTCTATTAAAATCTCTATCGTTTCTATGGGAGTTATATGATATAGAAATGTGATTTTCTTAAAATTGTACACAAAATTGTAAAGTGATAGGAAATGGCTATATATCAAATTTTCTGAAAATCTGCTAAAAACTGGAAAATGTATAATTTGTAATTGTATTAATTTCTCGATCGGTCCTATGGGAGTTATATGATATAGTAGTCTGATTTTCATAAGATTTTAAACAAAATGGTTAAGTAATATGAATAGTCTATTTCTCAAATTTGATGAAAATCTGTTGAAAACTGGAAAATTTTTAATTTTTAATTTTATTAATTTTTTGATCGTTCTTATCGGAGTTATATGCTATAGAAGTACGATTTTCTTAAAATGTTACACAAATTTGTAAAGTGATAGGAAATGGCTATATATCAAATTTGCTGAAAATCTGTTGAAAACTGGAAAAGTTGTAATTTTTAATTTTATTAATTTCTCGATCGGTCCTATGGGAGTTATATGATATAATAGTCTGATTTTCATAAGAGTTAAAACAAAATGGTTAAGTAATATGAATAGTCTATTTCTCAAATTTGATGAAAATCTGTTGAAAACTGGAAATTTTATAATTTTTAATTTTATTAATTTTTTGATCGTTCTTATCGAAGTTATATGCTATAGAAGTACGATTTTCTTAAAATTTTACACAAATTTGTAAAGTGATAGGAAATGGCTTTATATCAAGTTTGCTGAAAACCTATTGAAAACTGTAAAAGTTATAATTTTTAAATGTATTATAGTAGGCTGATTTTCATAAGATTTTACACAAAATTGTAAAGTAATATGAAATAGGCATTTTTCTCATTTGATGAAAATCTTTTGAAAACTGGAAAATGTATAATTTTTAATTGCATTAATTTGTCGAACGTTCCTGTGGGAGCAGTGTTGCCAACTCTTCAGGTCATGAAAAAGCTAACCAACCCTTGAAAAAAGTTAGAAATAGCTAGAAAATTTTAATGATAGCTTAAAAATAACGCTAGAGTATTTAAACAATATTTTTTATTAATTATTTAAGTATTTTTGCCAAAATATCAAGTTCTTCAATTATCTCCTCTTCTCCAGCTGAATTTGAATTTTTTCATACTTTTATTTCGAGAAGTTTAGGAAAAATTGAATAATTATACAAATATACTTTGACACATTATTTCAAAATAATTACGCATTATTTGTACGGATATTGATATGAGAATTTTTTAGGCAAATCGAAGCTCAAAAATCCCATAACTAAGCCAACAACTTATTAATTTCGATACGGAAATAAGTTATGTAGTAGTTTTTAATAATTTTATAAGTCTGCATAGTCAAATTAAAATTTTAAAATATTTAAAATTTTGTCAATTTTTTAAAGTGTTATATGTTCATTTTAACAATAATATTTTTGACTTAAAATGTATCAAATATTTTTTTCTTTCCTATATGCCCAGAAAGATTCCCTTTTTCTTGCTGATCAATAATATATATGACTTACAGGGTCGGATACGACTCCTTCACTGCGGTTTGACTGAATTTATTTCTGACTGAATTTATGATACCCTGCAAAGGTATAAATATTCGCATCCTTTGGGTCGATATTTGTATGACGATTTTACTACGCCAACAGTTTTAAAAACTCACAACCTAGAAAAAGGAATTAATTTCGATTCGGTAAGCTGTTCTGTGCTAGTTTTTAATAGGTTAATAAATCTGCATACTCAAATTGAAATATTAAGATATTTCAATTTATGCCAATTTTTCAAGATGGTTTTTTAACAATAAAATTTGAAAAAAATTTTCAATAATGTTGTTTCTTTTTTTATGCTTGCTGATCAAGAATATATATGGTTTGTAGGGTCGGAAATGACTCCTTCACAGCGTTTGAAGCTTCTTACTAAAACGACAACAGCATGGACGGGCTAAATATGAAATTCCTTTAGCTCCCACCCCTTTACGGTTTCGTTTTTCTTCTCCTCCTTTTAAAACGCCAATATGGCGTCGCGCTCTCACTATCGCCCACTCTATACTGCTTAAATGTTGCTATCCTTTTGCTCTTCTCCTGGCCATGGTAAAACATAAAAATACATGAAGTTGGCACAGGTTTTTAAAAAGCTAAATTTACGCATTTTTTGCTTGGAAAAAAGCTATAATTCCCGATAGCCGCTAGTTCACAATTTATCCCTCATTTCGGTTTTTGAAAAACGAAAGATCTAGTGGAAAAATAGCTACATTGGCAACCCTGCCGTGGATCGATGAGCAGGGGTGCGTTTCTTTGCGCTGTGCTCTCGTTTCTGTGTATATGTGTATATGTGTACAAGTGCTCACACGTTTGTATGCGAGTGCAAATTTCTGTTCGCACCCCTGCTCATCGTTCCACGGTCGATCTGCCACTGGAAAGTGAATTTTTGTTGTGCTCGGTTTCGAACGAATGCTTCGAACTCGAAAAAGCCGAACGCACTCTGGGGTTTTAGACATATCGTTCGCGTGCTCTGGGGTTCCAGGCTCAGCCGTTTTTGTGATAGTTCTTTTTGGTACTGTTTGACTTCTCTATGTATATCTTGCTTAGTGGTAGAAGTCTCAGTCGGCGCGTTGATGACATGTTGATGACAGTGGCCTATTGATGACACGCGGTACTGCAGGGAAGCTACAAATGCAAAACTTCGCACCACACCTACGAAAACCAGTGTGTGAGAGATTCCACGAGAACGACGAAACTGAGGAACTGGCGTACGACAGAAATCAAATTCGACGCAACGAAACGAGCGAGTTCTGTAAAACTTCTGCAAAAACCATCGCAGGTAGCAAGAAAGAGACCCTTTGAAAGAAACAGAATTGGACGAAGGCGAAAATTTAAACGACTACGCAAGAGCAAAGGTGAGACCGAAGGAAACTCTTTCGAACTACATGGAAAGTTCTTGGACACTTTGAAGACGTGCTTGAAGAAGAATTTTCTGTGGTGACATCTGCATCGAAGAGCGGATAGCGTTGGCGAAAGAAACGACTAATTTCACAACAGCAACGACGAATTGAGAGGAGCAACAACGAGTAAAGAGAAGTCGAAGAGGGAGCGGCGTCCAGGAAACGACGAGCACGACCTGGAAGGCGCAATAAAAAGAAGTGCATTTTGACAAAGAGATCGACGACGTAGTACAGCTAAGGGTGCAGAAAAGCAGACTACGCAAAAACGAGAGAGCGAGGAACATAGAGAAAGAGAGAGGGAGAGCAGTTAAGCTGCGAAAAGTACCTAAGAGACTGAACACCGGCGAATACGACCTCAAGAGCACCATAAAACGTGCATTTCGTTTAGGAGACCACGACGAAGCTCGGCTTCTATACTAACATGGATGCTAGAACGATTCTCGGCTTCAGTGTGCCTCTTTTAAAAGAAAAATTACGGAATTAGGTTTGAATACGAATGGACGAAAAAGCGCTTTGCAGAATAGATTGTTTGATCACGATGGTATAGAAAAACATCAGACTGCGTTTCTGCGTAAGGCCTGCCGCGACGTAGAAAGGGAGATGATGTCTTTCATGCGGCAAACCAAAAGCGGTTTTAAGGGCATTTTAACGAGTTTTCGTAAAACTCTTGATATGATCTTGGCGCTGGACACCCAATTTAATAGCCTTACGCTATTAAATGAGTCTCCTAGGCGCAAAAAAACTGCTATTGGTGGGCAGAATGTAGACGGACCTCAACTACCTGCAACGGGCTCTCAGCAGCAGCCTCCCTCGGCACAGCCCTCGACCTCAGCATTAATTCCAAGAGTGCTGAGATCGAGCGCTAGAAAAGATTCGGTATCCGAATGTGCAGCGGGAGTGCCCGTTCCGCCGGTGATTTCTGTTTTATCCCCTGGGGGGTCGCAAATATTGACCCCTCAAAGTCCCGTGCACACAAATATATCTGCCCAGGGTGTTGGGCCCGGAATACCGGCCGACAATGGCACGGCAGATAAACAATCTGCCTTGCCAAAAGCCCTTATAGCTGTTCCACCGACGAGACATATTTTTGTCTCGCGTCTCTCCCCTGATCAAACATCGGAAGATGTTCTCGCCTTTATATAAGGCAAAACCAGAGCCGAAAAAATTAAGATAAAGGTGGAAAAGTTCACATTTTCTTACGCAAGGGACATTTCATCTTTCAAAATAAATGTCCCTAAGAGCTCTTTAACACTATTTGCATCTCAGGTTATTGTGCTCACAGAAACCTGGTTAAAGCCGCTGATTCTGAGCTCCGAAGTTTTTCCAGCTGTGTTCACGGTATATCGGCTAGATCGCCCTATCAGACGCGGGGGTGGAGTTCTCATAGCGGTGGACTTCTCACTCACGTCAGAATTATTAACCTTCGAGGAATGCAACGATGTTGAATTCCTTTGTGTGAAACTATCTATCAAAGGTAGCTCCATTTTTATTACCTGTTCCTATATACCTCCACTGTCGGAACTTCCTATTTAATGGAATCACCTTTCCGCTATTCAGATGGTTTCCAGTAGACTTTTGGATAGAGACCAGTTGGTAGTTCTAGGAGATTTTAATATCCCTGGTGCTATTTGGTGCTCAAATAATTCCACCAATACTCTCCATACACCTACACAACATGACTTTATCGCTGGCTTGTTTGACATTTCGCTGTCTCAAGTCAACCATGAGCGAAATTTCTTACAGCGCTTGATCGATCTTTACTTCGTCTCTGATCCTGCGAGAGTCAGTTTAGCTAGGGTGGCGCTTCTGACGCAGACCGAAGATCCTTATCATCCAACTTTCGATGTGACTGTTGATATTGGGTGTGACGTACAGAATATTTTTGACCGTCCAGCCAATAAAGTCCTTTGTTTTCGCAAGACGGATTTTGAACGGCTGAATAATTTTATAAACGAGTTCAATTGGTCCGATCTATACATGTGCACTGACAGGGCAGTTGCCGTAGATATTTAAAATTTAAATTCACCGGTTCTCATTCTGCCCTTTCTTCTTATTAACCAGTTCGGTCAAACTTTACCGTGCTGAACGCGCAGTGTTATAAAAACTATTTAACTCGTTGTAGGGCCCAGTTCTCACCGGACCCAAAACAGTTTTATAATTTCGTTAACACTAAACGTAAACCTAAAACAAATCCTTCCTCGCTTTCATTTGAAAATACTTCCGCAAATAATGATCAGGCAATAGCCGATCTATTTTCGCAGTTTTTTCAAACAACCTATTCTAGCTCTTCGTATATATACCAGACTTATTCCTACGACATACCCAAATCGAACTTAATTTTCTGTCCTAGCCTAAACGAAAGCTCTCTCCTTTAGATCTTCATCGTGTCAAGCCAGTTTATTCGCCAGGTCCCGTCGGAATTCCTGGCTGTGTGCTCAGGTATTGTGCCGACGCCCTGTGCTATCCCCTTCTGAAATTGTTTACCTTGTCCTTGGAAACCTCCCACTTTCCCATTATTTGGAAAGAATCGTTCATTATTCCTCTCCACAAAAAAGGTAGCAAATTGGATGCCAGCAATTATAGACGAATCTCTAAGTTGTCGGCCATCCCTAAATTATTTGAAAACATTATCATCCCTCACTTACAGCACCTTTGTAGATCGGTTATTTCTCCATGTCAACATGGTTTTATAAGGCGAAGATCAACAACAACAAATCATTTGGAGCTCTCTTCCTATATTATAAAGGGCTTCCTTAATAATTGTCAGACAGATGTAATCTATACTGATTTCAGTAAAGCATTTGACTCTGTTAACCATTCTCTCCTCGTTAGAAAACTCGATTCAATGGGTTTTCCAAGTGATCTTCTTAATTGGATCTCAAGTTAATTGAATGGCAGGACGCAAAAGGTCCTCTTTAAGAATAATTTATCCAATGTTCTAAGGGATACATCTGGCGTCCCGCAAGGAAGCCATTTGGGACCCTTATTGTTTACATTATTTATAAATGACCTGCCCAAAGTCTTGACTAACTCCAGAGTACTTATGTACGCGGATGACGTCAAGCTTTGCGTGCAATACAATGACGTTGCCTGCCAGTCGGATTTACAAACAGATCTTAATAATTTTCAAACTTGGTGCCGTGTAAACTTATTAAACTTAAGTGGCTCGAAATGCAATCTAATGACATTCTCTCGTGTCGTTCCTAAGCTTCCTACTTACACGCTGAACTGCTGCTCTTTGGAAAGAATTAATACTGTTGACGATTTGAGTGTCCGCTTGGACCCAAAACTTGACTTTTTTCATCATATTTCGTCTATGGTGAATAGAGCCAGGGGTGTGCTTGAATTTATTAAACGGTGGTCGAAGGAATTCAATGACCCCTATGTTACTAAAACCTTATATACTTCCTTAGTTCGTCCTATCCTAGAATATGGATGCTGCGTTTGGAGCCCTCAGTACGGCGTCCATAGTAAACGCATTGAGTCGGTTCAAAACAACTTTTTACTTTTCGCTCTACGCGGTTTAAATTGGGATGCAAGCCAAAAATTACCTCCTATTCTAGTAGACTCCTATTAATAAACTTGCGGTCCTTAGCTAATCGTAGAACGATTGGATAACCTTTATTTTAAACCTTATACATGGTGATGTGGAAAGTGCTGACTTGTTAAGTCAGCTTAATTTGTGTTGCGCCACTGCAGAACCTCCTATGAACTACATGAACCTTTCACAGTGTTATGTGCAAATTATAATGATTTGTACACACTAATCTCTAACGTACATACCCTTTCCAAATTAAAATCTTTAATACTAACACACTTAGTAAGCATGCAAGCTAACAATCTGGCAGCACGCCGGTAGTCAATTTCCTCGTATTCTGTCCTATATTTTCCGTCGCGCCTACTAACACCTAACCCAAACAGGCACGAGCCTGGTGTCATACTGGCACTTGAATGTACTGACCTTAGAGCATCAACGTCCAAGAAAATGTGGGCGGTGAGGCGGATGAAGATGCAGTGAGTGTTTCCGGTTCATCCAACTATTAAGAAGCTAGTTTGAATGTTAGTTCAAGATTCACCCTACGTGATGTCCAGGACAGTATTTCTTCATTGTCAGGCTTAGAACACGAAGACGTTAATCATTGGTTGTCTGAGTTCGAAGACGTTGCAGTAACTGTGGGCTGGGACAATTTGCAAAGATTAATTTATGCAAAACAACTTTTGAGTGGAGCCGCTAACTTTTATATTAAAAGCACTAACAGCATTTGGGGTTAGGTCGATTTAAGGCAAGCGGTAATTGAAGAGTTCGGTAAAACTATGCTTAGCTGAGATACATAAGATTCTAAGGCAAAGATATAAACAGCCAAAATAGACATGTATTTAGTATTTGTAGATCATGATGGAGATCAGCAAGTCGATAAGTCTAGATTAGGAAAGTTTAGTTTCATAAGTTATTAAGGTCATACCAGATGGCAAGTTTAATAAGGCGGGGCTATAACGCGTCAAAACTGTCAGCGAGTTAAAAGTCGAAATATCTTTTTACAAAAAAAATAAAAGGAAAAAGAAATAGTAAGAAACTTTTTAAGAAAGAGGTGACAGTAAAACAAAAACAGAGTCACGCCCAGAGAAAATGCTTTAAGTGCAACAAAGAAGGCCACATTGCCAAGGACTGCAAGGGCTAGAAACTTTGCTATCATTGCAAGGAGATAAGACACATCTCTAAGAACTGGATGCAGAATAAAAATAATATTATCGTTAAGAATGAGCAGGCAAATGTTCTTGACGTTAATGATGGAAAATGGTCAATTTATAAAAAGATAGAAGCTGAAGGTTTTACTTTTTTTAGCAATGATTAATTCAGGACGCGATTTGTGTTTAATGAGGAAAGACATTTTCAAAAGTTTGAAGATGATATTCCAGTATACCAACGCCCACGACGCACTTTATACGAGAACAAATGCTTCATAGATAAGCAGGTCCAGGAATGGTTTTCAGAGGGAATAATTGTACCAAGTTGCTCAGAGTGTGCATCGCCTGTAGTATTGGTTTTAAAAAAGGATGGATCAAAGAGTTTTTCTTGCGACTATAGGAAACTTAACCAAAAAAACAAAAAAACACAACATCCCAATGATCCTAATTGACGATGTTCTGGATAGGTTACATGGGTCGAAAATTGTTACCACTCTCGACATGATGAATTGGTTTTTTCATGTGCCGATTGATTAAGATTCAAGAAAGTTAACAGCACTTGTGACTCATAACAGGCAGTATGAGTTCACGCATGTTCCATTTGGAATATAAAATTCTCCGGTTTTTTTTGTCGATACGTCTCAGCAGTATTGCGAGAACTTATTCAAAACCAGACAATTGTAGAATACATGGACGATAAAATTGTGCCAAGCAAGGACGAAAAGGCACAATTTTTAAAGAGCAGAATAAATTTGTTGGGTTATGCGATTGAAAACGGAACCATTTTTCGAATTGACGAGAAAATAAAAGCTGTCGTTAGTTTTCCAATTCCCCAGACCAGGCAAGTTTTGCTAAGATATTTGGGCTTAACATCATATATGTGGCGCTTTATCAAAGACTATGCCCCAGCAGCAAAACCTTTGAGTGACATGCTTCGGAAGGAGGGAAATTAAAAGCACAAAAAAACCTTGTGATGACTTCCTTTAACCATTTAAAACAACTATTGGTATCAGCCCCATTATTCAAACTGTTTGATCCTTTGGCTGTAACGGCTTCGGCGGTGTTTTGATGCAGAAGGATCCAGATGATCAGCAATTTCACCCGATAAAATTTATGAGCCCCAAACCAAAAAGCAAAGCTTTTGCAATGACCATTAAGAAAGTCGACCTACCGCCTATAGTCGCAAGGTGGGCTATGTCATTTGAGAAATTCGAGTTCAAAGTGGAACACCGAGCCTGAACAAAGATGAGACACGTCAATACACTCAGCCGTTTGTCGTGCTTAATTATCGCAGATTCCACAAAATCACGTTTAATTGAAGCAGAGAACAGGGACAACTGGATAAAAGCGGTTAAAGTTATATTGGGCAGCAATAAGGAACACGAAGACTTTTATTTGCAAAATAATATCCTTTGCTAAGATTAGGTACATTAACTGCTAATCGTTCCTGACTCGATGGCAGAGGAAATCATTGCCATAGCACATAAAAAAGGTCACTTCGGAATAAAAAGGACCAGAGATATACTGGAGAAATCCTACTACATTAGAGAGAGTCGTTAAAAGATGTGTAGAGTGCCTGATTATAGAGTCCAAAGGGGGAAAAAGGAAGGATTGGAAAGGATCGAAAAAAAAACTACATATTATCGGTCCTGGAAGGATTTTCAAAATTTGTCTAGCTTTATCCAACGAAGGCAGGCGGAATAAAAGAGGTTATTGAAAAACTTGAGAAGCATGCAGCAGTGTTTGGGAATCCTTGCAGAAAAGATACAGACAGAGGAACCACATTCACTTCAGGATCGCTTACAGAATATTGTAATCGCGAAAGTATCCATCTACTTGATATCACGACAGGTAAACCCAGAAGAAACGGACAAGTCGATAGAATACATAAAATTATCATTCCGATGTTAGGTAAAATGTGCCAAGAAAACCCAGTAAATTTGTATTGTCACGTAGACAGAGCTCAACAAGTAATAAACAATACTCCACCTCGAACCACTAAGTATAGTCCGTTTACAATTTTGACAGGATTGAATATGAGAAATAAACTAAACGATGTAAAAGAAATTCTAGAAGACTTAGAAATATAACAATTGAATGATGAGAGAGATGAGATTAGAAAGAAAGCACAAGAAAATACAGAGAAGGTACAGCAGGAGAACAGGAAAAACTTTAATGACCGAATATGAAGTGGGAGACTTGGTCGCCATAAGGAGAACTAAGTATGGCACAGGAATGAAACTTCGGCCAAAATTTTTCGGCCCGTATAAAATTACTAAAAAGCTCAACCACGGTCGTTATGAAGTTATAAAGGAAGAAAATCAAGAAAAACCAAAAGTTACTTTGAGTACTGCCGAATATATTAATAAATGAAGTTTATTCGGGGGCGAATGAAAATTCCGGATGGCCGATTCAGGGATTGGGAGAAGTTAGGTTACTTGGAAAACTAGAAAACTGAGAGTGCATACACTGTTTCGGATTTCACCATAACCGCAAAGATTGCATCATCCAGATTTCGTAGAAGTGCTATCCCGTTCCAAAAATCAAAGTTCTTGCCATCACCCTTTCTCTCATTGGAAAACTAAACCCTCTTTTTCAATTCCGAGTCAGTCGTTGCAAATACTTGAAAGAGGCCAGTCGATTTGCGAAAGCCGAAATTTTTTGTTTAAAAAAATATCTATTAGTGTAACTAGTGAACTTTACTCAAATAATATGTAATATCCCTACATTTATGTATATTTGATTAATTCTTAGGGATAGAAGTTCTATCTGCATGGTATATAAGCTTCGGCGTGTCGAAGTAAGCTTATTTTCTTGTTTTTAATTTTATTAATTTCTTTATCGTTCCTATGGTAGCTATATGACATAGTAGACCGATTTCCATAAAATTGTACACAAAATTGTTAAGTGATATAAATGGCTTTATCTCATTTGATGAAAATCTGTTGATAACTAAAAATAAAATATTTTTTTTTATGGTAGAAGGTTACTCCTTTACTGCATCGCAAACTTCTGACTGAAAGTCAGTCTGCAAGTGTATAAAATAAGAACAATAATTATACCCTTGCAGGGTATTATAAATTCAGTCAGAAGTTTGCAAAGCAGTGAAGGAGGCACCTCCGACTATATAAAGTATATATATTCTTGATCGGATCAACAGCCGAGTCGATCTAGCCATGTCCGTCTGTCCGTTTCTACGCAAACTAGTCTCTCAGTTTTAAAGCTATCTGAATGAAGTTAGTTTGTAGTTAGTCTTCTATATACTCTCACTCGTATACATGTCGGAACGGGCCAGATCGGATGACTATATCATATAGCTGTCATAGGAATGATCGGAAAATTTTTACAACAAAATTTTTAACATTTTCAGTTTTCAATATAATGGGATCAAATTTAAAATGTAGTCATTTTATTATACTCTACAATTTTGTGTAAAATTCAATGAAAATCGGACTACTATATCATATAGCTCCCATAGGAACGATCGAGAAATTAATACAATTAAATTTACAACTTTTTCAGTTTTCAATAGATTTTCATTAAATTTGAGGTGTTGCCATTTTATTTTAGTCTTAAATTTGGTGTCAAATTTCATGAAAATCGGACAACTATATCATATAGGTGCCATACAAACGATCGTTTGATGTAGAATCAAACAAATCTGTGAATGTAAAGCTGTAAATATAATATGTATAGGTGAATGAAATGAAAGCAGGTATTACTTCATTGTTTTTAACACAAATATATAAAATTTATATTGTATGGATTCCTTGTCATAGAAGTTCTATCTGCAAAGGTATATAAACTTTGGCGTGGCGAAGTTAGCTTCCTTTCTTGTTTTTAATCTTTTCTATCCGTTCCCTGCCAATTTTTTTTTTTTTAGTATATAGTTGGGACAGAATTTGGGACTTCGGATTATAATTTTGTAAAAATTGGACTACTCAATCTGATATATGCCATGGAAACGATATATAATATTTAAAAGAATTTGTTTAACATAATTGCGTATTTATTCTTTTTTTACTTTATTCAAATAAATTTAACTCAAAGCTACCCTTATGAACATTAATGAGGCATATTAAGAGACTCGGACACTTACTTTAAATCATATACTAATATTTTACTCACCTTAAGAACTTCCTCATTACCCTTGGCTTGGTCTACCTCATTCTCGTAGTAATTTTGCATATCCTTCATCTCTTTTTGCATATCTTTTATATATTGGCTTTGTTGACTTAGGTTATCCTCGAGGTCTCCTGAAAGGTGTTCCGCCTCGTTTGCTTTTTGTTCTAATTTGTTAACCATGTTATCAAGCTCTTCAAAAATTTTACATTTCTTTCGCAATGAATCGCGTTCGGATATAATTCTTTGTATATTAGTAACATCATTTTCACAAGAGAAGGGAGAAATCCCAGCTATATGCTTTGTTGAGTATTTCTTTAATATTTCATTCTCGGCTTGGCGAAGAAGCACAACTTCTTTAGCCATATTGTTAATCTTATCTTGTAGGTATTCTATATCATTACTTTTTTCTGGATCGATTTTTAAACTTTGAAGTCCGCAACGCAACGATTGTTTTTGGATTAAGAATTTTAAGTTTGCATTCTCTGCCTCCCGAATTTTATAAGCTGTGTTTAAATCATCGACAGCCTTTTGTATTTCATTTAATTCACTTTCGTCTTGTTGATCGATTTTATGAGCGTCAACTAAATACTTGATTTTTATTTTCAGGGCCTGGCTATTTTCAGCAGTGAATTGTTGTGTCATAATACGCATTATTTCCGAGTTATCTTTTTTTACTGTATTTAAATTTTCGCCCAAGTCTTCATATTGATATTCCAGAATATTATTTCTGACCATTAGATCCTGCATACGGCTTATTGTCTGATCAGCGGCTATAATTAAACTGTCTTCTAAAACCAGATCACCGAATTCATTTTCTTGATCAGGGCTAGGCATCGTGTTTCTTACGATACGGCCAATATCACTACCATGTCCAGAAACCGGTATGTTACAAGCAACCAGATCAGCTACGAATCGTGACTTTTTATCTTCATTTGCAGACCAGGACCGGTCATCGACTGTGGAGAGATACGTTTTCAGTTTTATGCAGGTTTCGGGGCACTCGAAGTCAAATATCTCGTTCTTAAATGGAATATGAAAAAAATCTTTTTGTGTAGAGAATGCCATAATAATGCGTGGATGATTTTATAAGTGGCAAATAATTGACAATCAAATTTATCCCAGTCTATTTAGTTGTCCAATATTTCTTTAAAAAATGTTTCGACATAAAATTTTCTAAACGTTATAGGGAACAGACATTTTCAGCAGAGGCTACTATAATAGTAAGTTACTTTTGACAAATGAAATTATTTTGGTTTAGTTTTATGCCAATAATTGAAGGGTCACAGATTAAGTGGCGTGCCGACAATAAAACGAGGGCGAATGCGAGAGAGCAATACCGCAACACATTTGATCATTTTCCCACGATCGAATCCCACACCAAAAAGGGATGAAGGGTGAAAGGATCACTTACAAACTGCAACGAATTAAAAAAGGCGAAATAATTACCACAAAAAAGTTAAAGAACGTCAAGGATTTAATGGTAAGAAATATAAAATTACATGTAAATTAAAATGGAGCGACCCGATTTATTACGATTTTTGTTTAGCGGTTTCAAAATCCCGTTAAAACTTCTTCTTAATTTAACTTTTTATCTGGATCTGTTTTTTTTTTTAATGAAAGGGCATAAAGTTTTTTTATATTATTGAATTTGTAGTTTTGTTGGCAAGAATTTTATTTTCTATATTGGTAAATGAAATTTGGTTAAGTGCGCTTGTCGACTTTGCGACTTTATTGCTTATTACTAGGTTTCCATACATTTGGTTAATGGATCTAATATAATATATTTTGAATATATTATTAATCATGCTCTTTCATCTTTCCAAGTGAACGGACGTGTTTTTCTTCTTCCGCTCTCGATTCGAGTTAAAGTTTTGCTTATAACCACCGGGTATAAATTTAATGTTCTATTTTGTGTACAACATCTTCCCGTTTACTTCGCTTGTGCATGCAGCTATTCTGATTTGTGTATTTATTTGGTTTTATTTCCCAATTTAGTTGTGCTGCTAGTGTTAGCTTTTGCGTATTTTGTATTCCTTTATGTGCCTTCTTCATTTTGCTTTTGTTTGCGCCGGCATGACAGCTAAACGTTTTAGTTTTCTTTTCCATCGTACAGTGGTAAGTCATAAAAATGTCCTCTAATATCGTCTGTTTCGCAAAACCTGCAATAAGGCCATACATGCAGGTAATTTTACCATCGGTTGCTGGCTATGCGACAACATCATGCAGGCCAAGTGTATCGGTGGGCGATGTGAAAAAAAAAAACATCGGCCTGCGTTACTGCTGCGAGGGCTGCGCGATGTGGAAGGGAGATGATGTCTTACGCCGCAAACCAAGGAGCTTTTATTATTTTATTTAAATTTTCTTGGGGCTGGACTCCCTATTTAAAAGCCTTACGCCGATCGCCCAATGTCCCGTGGTGAGTGCTGTGAACCTGCTGATATCCCGCTTGCTGTTGGATAGCAGTTCCCTGGTTCGTTTCTTGTCGTACCTCGGCCAACATTCCCTTGACCTTCTGTGATCGCTCTTTTCTTCCTTTGCCATTCTTTACTGTCTATCTGTCTAAAGTGGTCATGGATCCTTGTCTGGATCGCGTTTAGGGAGATTGGTAATTCGAAGTCAGAACTTAGCCCCGCCGAGCCTGCACGGGCTAGTTCGTCTGCCTTCTCATTACCTGGGATCTCGTTGTGTCCCGGTACCCATGTTACTTGTACCTTATTTTTGTCGGTAAGTCTATTAAGGGCCTTCTTGCATTCTGCCACTAGTCGTGAGTTTGTTTTCACGGCAGATAGGGATTTTATAGCCGCTTGGCTATCCGAGTAGATTCGAACTCTTTTGCCCCTGAGGTCCTGCCTTAAAGAAAGTTCGACTGCTTCCCTTATGGCTAGTACCTCAGCCTGAAAGACCGTCGCTGAGTTAGAGAGATTGAAAGCCTTTTCAATTCCCCAATTTTCAGCGAAGATCCCAGCCCCTACGCCGCAGCTCATCTTTGAGCCATCGGTGTAGAGGGACACCTCGTTCTCCACTACTACTCTGCCCCTACTCCAGTCATCCCTTGATGGGTATGATGTCGAGAATGCGTTCCCGAATTTCATTTCCGCGATCATGTAGTCGGTCTTAACGTCTGTGTTAATGCCGCTGTTTGCAAGGATCTTGCCGTGCCCGGCGCCGTAGTCCCTCCAGCAATTGCTCGCCTTCAGTCTTACTGCGCTCTGTGCCGCAGTGTCCTTCACGAACAGCTCTATCGGCATTATATCTAGGATAGCGTTGAGAGCAGCCGCGGGGCATGAGCGCATTGCACCTACTGCCCCCGCACTCGCTGCCCGTTGCATCCGTGTCAGCTTCGTTCTGTTGTAAGCCCTAGTTAGTGCCGGCCACCATACTAGGGCTCCGTATGTTAGAATTGGCCGTACCACTGCAGTGTAGAGCCATAGAATTATCTTTGGGTGCAGTCCCCATTTGTTCCCAAACATTTTCCTGCAGGAGTAGAATACAATGCTTGCTTTCCTTACTCTTTCTGTAATGTTATCTTTCCATGAGAGCTTTTTATCCAGAATAACTCCTAGCTACTTCGCTTGCTCCGATAGTTTTAGCTCCATGCCGCTAATACTGGGCATGTTGAAGGGAGGTATCTTAGTTCTTCGTGTGAAGAGCATAAGTTCCGTTTTAGTGGGGTTGATACCTAGTCCGCAGGTTTTTGCCCATTTGTTTAAACGACCTAGCGCACCCGTCATTATTTCGCTAATAACGTCAGGGTATGGTCCTGATACTAGCAGTACTACGTCGTCCGCGTATGCAACTGCTTTGACTCCACCCGTATTGAGATCTGTCAATATGGCGTTCATATTTGTGAGCCAGAGTAGGGGCGATAGTACCCCGCCATGAGGTGTGCCTCTCTTCACAGTCCGCGTGAGGTGAGTGCCACTCAGTTCGGCTGTGATCGTCCTGCTCTTTAGCATGACTCCGATCCACTCTCTGATGCCTCTCTCAATACCTAGCAAGTTGAGGGAGCCCAGGATAGAGTCGGGGTTCACGTTATTGAACGCGCCTTCGATGTCTAGGAAGGCTGCCATCGTGTATTGTTTGTGTTGTAATGTGTTCTCGACATGATGTACAACTACGTGTAGCGCTGTTTCCGTAGATTTCCCTCTGCGATACGCATGCTGTGCATCCGAGAGTTGATGTCATTCTAGAGACTCTCGGATGTGACTTGATGATGACTTTAGCCTCTCTCCACAGCAGTGGGACGTGCGTCAGTCTTAAACAAGCTTCGTAAATGGCTTTTAGCCATTTGCAAATATTAGCTGATTGTAGCATTGCCGGTATTAAGCCGTCTGGGCCCGGGCTTTTATACTTATCGAAAGAATCTATTGCCCACTGAATTCGCTCAGTGGTAATGATGTCTTTTGTAGGTGTATCCATTTGAGAGCTCTTTCCCTCCTCGGGTTCCGAGCTCACTCTTAGGCTTCCTGGGAAGTGGGTGTCAACTAGTAGCTCTAGTGACTCCTCAATTGTCGTCGTAGCAGAGCCGTCTGCTCTGTTGATCAGGGTAGGGCTTATGTGCCCTTTGGCGAGGATTTTGCTTACTCTCGCCGTGTCCTTTATGCCTTCCAGTGACTCGCAGTAGTTTTGCCACGACTCTTTCTTGGCCTTGTATACTGCCTTCTTGTAAATTCTTTGTGCCTCTTTATATGTTCCCCAATCCCGGGTTGCATAGCTGTGGTTAAAGGACTTTCTCGCGCTCTTCCTGAGCTCGCTTAATTCCTTTGTCCACCACGGTGGGTATTGCTTCTTCGAGAATGTTAGCTTACAAGTCTCTTTGAAGGCGTTGTTCAGAATATTCCTTAGGTCCTCAACCTCCTTGTCGAGTGCCTTTGCAGTGGATATTGTCTTGATCCTCCTGCCGTTTACTTTAGATTGGACAATTTCGCTGAAATTGTTCCAATCCGTCTAACGGGGGTTTCTTTTTGGCACCTGTTTCTTAACTGGTGTCGTTATTTCAAAGAAAATGTATCTATGGCCTGAGAACGAGTGTTCTGTCGATACCCTCCAGTTCTCGACCCTGTAATTATTATGTTCTACATGTAATATGAGGTCTAACACCTCTTCCCAACCTTGAAAATTTTCCGTGCTCGGAAAGATAAAGGTCGGGGTATTACCCTTATTGCATATCGTTACATTTCTACATATAATATTGTCAAAGAGTGACTCACCTCTTTTGTTAGTCTCCGAACTACCCCAGAGCGTGTGCCTCGCGTTCGCATCACACCCGAGCACCAGGGTCGTCTTCGTCACTTCCGCCCATTGCAGCAGCTTGACTACCGGCTCAGGCGGGGCCGGCTCGTCATGGGCCATGTACGCCGATGTTATAATGACTCCGCTCCCATCCGCCGCCACGAATCTGGCCACTGCTAGGTCAGGTGTGCTGAGATTGGGACAGAGAAAAGCGTTAAAATGATTCTTGATTACAATGCAAGCCCTCGACCTAACATCCGAGTTTGTGCACAGTAGTGTGTATCCTTGGATTCTCAGTCTAGCGACTTGCCCGTCCCTGGTCCAAGGCTCCTGTATCAGACCGATGTCGGTATCCCTCTCCCTTAGAAGGATCGTGAGATTAGCTGAAGCGTGCGAGCTGCGCTTCAGGTTAATCTGCACGATTCTCGACATCGATGTTGGTGGGGGTGGCGTCCGGAGATTTGTCGTCGATGACCATGTCGTCCAACAATTTGTTGGTGTCATCGACCTCCTCCAGAATCTCGTCCGGCTCGGCCAGGAAGACCTTAATCTTGGCCTTCCTGATGCCGTACCGGACCTTGTGGTCGTTTGCCTCCAGCTGGGGCAGACATTGCTGGTTAATCAGCAGGAGGAAAGGCTGGCTCGCCTTCATTACCTGCTCTGCCCTGAGGATGGTCCAGTCCTCTGTATGTATATCTGGGTTCTGGGCCTTCAGACAGGCGATCACCCTTGCATGGTCAGTTTGGCCCTTAGGTAACCAGATGCGAGCTCTGGGTCTCCTTGGGATCTCCCTGGCGTGGACTAGCCTAATCTTAAGGCCAGGGAAGCTTCGGGAAAACCCGTCGTCGCACCTGATGACCCGGTGCCCTCTGACCACGACTGAGGAGTCGAAGGAGGGGATGGGGCCGGTCGGCATGCTGACCAACCTGTCGGTCACCATGTCGGCCAACTTGGCCTCAATCTCCTCCCACTTCTCCGACAGCAGGCGACCGTCGTCATGGAGCTCGTCCACCAGTGCCATAGCCAGACTGTCTCTGGCCACCTCGCTAAACTTCTTTGCCTGGCTGACAAAGTTCGTCGCACGCGGCTTACCCTGTGGGTCCTTCGCTCTCTTAGGCGCGCTTTCGCTCACTTCCTGTGAGCGAATTCGCTTTGCCTTCGAGGGCTGGAGCGCCGCCGGGTTTGCCGCTTTATACTGCTGTTTATCCTCTCCCAGGAGTTCCGAAGCTCGGTTTTTAGAATTCATTTTAATACATGAACGCCCGCTTTGCTCGACCTGGCAAGCGCAGCAGGCCAGAGGGGGTTTTGGGCTTTGAAGAAGGTCGACCGCAGCTTCGCCCCAAAACTGCGGCAAGGCCACTTACGACCCAGGGTTGCCTGGTCCTGGGAAGGCTCCGTGCAGACACAGCTGGCTTTACCCCTCAGCTGCGAACCTGGAAGTCAGTGTGCACGGGCCGCATCACACACCTGAGGGGAGGCTGATTAAAGACTGCCTAAGTCCGCCCGACTACAATTGGTCAGCATCCCCGGTCGAGCCTCGACTGGGGACCTGCTTCCAGCCGCCCTCGCTTGGAGAGTATAGTCGCACTACCGATGGTGTACACAGTTACGGCAGATGACGCAGTCATCCGTTTATCCCCCTGTGCACCCTATCGGCTGACGGCCACGCAACCCAAAGATCCGTATCATCCTACGATGTGACTCTCGACATTGGGTCTGGCTTACAGAATATATCTGACCGTCCAGCCGAAGACATCCGCTGCTTCCGAAAGACGAACTTTGAACGGCTGAATAATTTTATTTCAGATTTTAATTGGTCCGATCCATTCAAGTGCACTGACATAGCAGTTTCCGTGGATATAATTTTTAATGCTATGAACAAATTTTTTACTGAATGTGTTCCACCAATCTCGAATAAGTTTCCGTGATTTTCTAAAGAGTTGTGCGGCCTTACAAATAAAAAATTTGTGCTGTATGCTAAATTTAAAATCTCCGGTTCTCAATCTGCCATTTCTTTTTATTTATCTGCTCAGTCAAACTGAACCGCGCTAAACGCTGTGTTATAAAAACTATTTAACTTGCTTTTATTTGAAAATACTACCGTAAACAATACTACCGTCAAACAACTTATTCAAAGTCTCTGGACTCAAATCAGAGTTACACCTACAGCATACCCAAATCGAACCAAATTTTAGTCCAATTTTAAACGAAAGCTCGCTTCTTTTAAGTTTTCATCGTGTTAAGCCAGTCTTTCCGCCTGGTCCAGATGGAATCTCTGTGCAATCCCCTTCTAAAATTGTTTACCTTATCCTTAGAAACCTCCCACTTTCCCCTTATTTGGAAGAAATCATTTATTATTTCTCTCCACGAAAAAGGTAGCAAATCGGATGCCAACATTTATAGAGGAATTTCTAAGTCATCGGACATTCCAAAACTCAGTTTTTTCTCCATTTGAACATGGATTTATTAAGTGAAGATCAACAACAACTAATTATTTGGAGCTCTTTTCCTATATTATAAAGGGCTTCCATAATAATTTTCACACAGATCTAATCTTTAGGAAACTCGATTTAATGGGATTCCCAGTTGATTTTCTTAATTGGATCTCAAGTTATCTGAAAAAAAGGACGCAAAAGGTCCTCTTTAGGAAAAAACTCATCTAAATTTCTCAGGGTTACATCTGGCGTTCCGTAAGGTAATCATTTGGGTCCCATATTGTTAACACGTTTAATCACGACATGCCCAAAACTCTGACTAGCTCTAGAACACTTCTGTATGCTGACGGCATTCAGCTTTTCGTGTAATATAAGGAAATCGCTTGCCGGTCGGATTTTCAGACAGATCTTAATCATTTTTAAGCATTGTGACGCGTAAACTTATTAAACTTTAACACCTCGAAATTCAAGCTAATGACAGTCTCTTGTTTCGTTCCCAAGCTTGCAATTTATTCGCTCAACTTCTGCTCTTTGGAAAGAATTAATTTAGTTGACAATTTGGGCGTCCGCTTGGATCCAAAAATTAACTTTATCTATCATATTTCGTTTATGGTGAATAGAGACAGGGTTGTGCTTGGATTTATTTAACGGTGGTAAAAAAATTTCAATGACCCCTTTGGTACAGGGTGCGGCTTGCTGATTTTAGAAGGTTATAAAAAAAAGTAGTTGACATACCATTCCAAATTTTTTTATTCTTGTAACACACCTTCTGAATTTTTTATTACACAGTTTTGAAGATTACATCGGACAATTGATGGCCGCCGTTTTCAATGCACTGAGATACCCGATTTTCGAAGCTCAACTGAACTCTCTCAAGCATATCGACGGGTATCTTTGCGATTGCTTGCCGAATGTTATTCTTCGATGAGCTGGATGGGATTTTGTCACATTTCCGCTCTCCCTGAATGATTTCACCCAGGATGAATGTTGAGTTGAGTGACAATTACGGAACGACCGTTGGAAAAGTAAGCCTCGCAGGCAAATGCGCGCTGCTCTTTCGTCCAATGCATAATGTCGACTGACTGCGGAGTAGGCGGAACTTCAGGAAGTCCCCTAAAACATGAAACACTCCCCACCCTTACCCGACCACTCCCCGCCGCTTGGCGCCAAAAACAAATCAGCAAGTTTTCGTGCCGCACCCTGTATTAAAGCCTTATATATTTTATTAGTTCGTCCTATCTTGGAGTATGGATCTTGCGTTGGGCGGTTCAAAAGAACTTTTTACTTTTCTCTCTACGCGGCTTAAATTGGGGTGCAAGCCAAAAATTACCTTCCTGTTCTGATAGACTCCTCTTAATCAATTTACCTTCCTCAGCCAATCGTATAGCGATGCTAGATATAACTTTTATTTTTAAACTTTATCCATAGTGATGTAGAAAGTGCAGACTTGTTGAGTCAGCTCAAGTTCCACGTACCATTTAGAAGTACTACATCCTAAATACCTTTAGTGTAGAACCTCTTTTGAATTGCATGAACCTTTTAGAGTCTTTTGTGCAAATTATGATGATATATGCGCACTTATCTCCAACGTATATAGTTTTCCCAAATTAAAAACTTAAATACTAACACACTTTGTGCACATGCAAGCAAACAACCTGGCAGCACGCCGGTAGTCAGTTTCCTCGCATTCCTATGCCTAACCCAAACAGGCACGTCCCTGGTGTCATACGGGCCACTTGAGTGTACTGACCGTAGTGCATCAACGTCCAAATAATATATTTATTTATTTATTTTATATATTTTGTATACGTTTTGAAGAGTTTAATATACTGCATTATTTTAAATTCAGAGAGTATAAGATAATTACAGTTCTTTTTTTCCGGGACTTAATATTTCTGTTATGTCTTCATGAGGTGGTTAGGGTGCACCAGACCAAAGGAAGAACAGCACTGCTTTGGGTGCTGTATATTCCTTGGGTACATGGTGCATCAAGTCGATTAGCAGTTTAAACTCAATTTGATGGACACCACCTTCCTTTCGGGGCGGAGCCTCCGTCAGCCTTCTTCAAAGCCCCAAATCACTCGGAGCCGCCGCGCTCGCCTCGCCCAGGAACGTGGGCGTTAATGAACAAGCAACAAATCTGCTTCGGACTTCTTGGGGGAGGTAGAACCCCACTCCGTCGAGTTCAGCGGGCAGCGCGAAGGCAAGAAGTCCCCAAAACGGCACAACAAGCAACTAGCTCCACCACGACCAGACACATCAAGGTGAGAGGGGTAGACGACCAGTCAAGGTCGTCCACCTAGGCGCAGGACAGCAAGATCGGTTCATTCTGGCGAAGATAGCCAAGAATGAGGAAGAGGGCAAAGCTGACCAGCGAGATCATGCAGATTAAGCCCGATTCCAGGCAGTGGTCAAGGAGTTCGAGCGGTATGAGAAGGAACATCCAGAAGCGTTCTTGCTCACGCAGTCAAAGCTCACATGAATTGAGCGAAAGCGCTCCGAAGAGAGCGAAGAACGACAAAAATGTCAGACCGGCAAAGAAATTTAGTGAGGTGACCAGAGACAGCCTTTCCATGGTATTGCTGGACGAGCTCAAAAACGATGGGCGCCTGCTAATGGAGAAATGGGAGGAGGTCGAGACCAGACTGTCTGAGATGGTAACAGACAAATTACTATCGAAACCATCTGGTCCGTCACCCTCCTTTGATTATTTAGAAATGTTTAGAAAAAACCGGGCGACAAGGTCGAGTCAATGTAAGGAATATCCCTGCCAAGGATATCCCAAGAAGACTCCGGACACGCATCTTGTTGCCAACGAGGCAATCCAAACACGAAAGGGTGCTTAAAACTCTGCAGGCACAGATTCCAGGGGTCCATATGGAGGACTGCGCTACCTCACGGCGGAGTTGAAAATAAGTCAGCCGATCTTGTTCCTCATCAACCAACGATGCCTAGAACAATTGTTAGAATCAGACCACAAGGTTCGGTATGGCACCATCCGAGCCGGACAAGCTGCTGGACGACTTAGCCATCGAGGACGGCACCCCCAACACGACACCGCAATAATAACAGTCGTGCTCGCACGCTTCAGCAAATTTTCTTCGGATTTTGGACATCGACATCGGCCTATTACAAGATCCATGGTCTAGGGACGGGCATATCTCTGACATGGCTCTAAAGGGATACACTCGACAGGTAGGCCGAGGGCGGGTATAATTAACAAAAACAACCTTTACGCACTTTTATGTCCTAACCATAGCATTTCAGATCTAGCAGTGGCCAGATTTATAGCAGCTCACGGGACTGCTATGATCATAGCCTCCGTCTACATGGCCCACGTCGAACCAGCACCCCCTAAAGCTTTCATTAGGGCAATGCAGGGGGCTGAAGAGAACAAGACAACGCCTATTCTCGGGTGCGACGCTAACGCTAGGCACACGCTATGGAGAAGTAAGGAAACAAACGAGAGGTGTGGGTCTCTATTTGATAGTATTATATTTCATAACGTCACTATTTGTAACAAGGGCGAAACGCCCACCTACATTTTTCCAAGTACGGAAGAATTTTAAACCTGAAAAGAGGTCCTGGACCTAACTCTCCGAATGGAGCACACCAATTATAAAGTAGAAAAATAGAGGGTCTCAATACAACACTCTTTTTTAGACCATAGGTACATTCTTTGAAATCTTGATGCCGACACAGGGGACAGCTCCAAAGCGCAATTACCGCAACACTGACTGGGACAAATACGGAAAATAGTTTTCAGTCTAAGGTGAGAAACAGAAGAACCAAGGTTCGGTCTACCGCATAAGGAATCGACCAGGATGCCAAGGACTCCAGTAACATTTTCAATAACGCGTAAAAGGTTGATTGACGACTCACGTACTCAAAGAACAACAACATTGGTGGAACAAAGAACTAAGGGTACTTAGCAAAAGGTTAAGAAGGCGTTCAAAACAAGCTAAACAAGCCAAAGATTGGCGAGCGTACAAGGAGATACAGAAAGAAGACAAAAAGCGATATACGCAGCCAAGAAAAACTCTTGGAGCAGCTACTTCGATTCGCTAGAAGGAATAAAAGACACGGCTGAGGAAGATACTAGCAAGAGGGCGAACTAGCCCTACCCTCATAAACAGGCCTGACGGCACCGGAACGACGTCAGCAGAAGAGTCACTAAATACACACTTCCCAGGAAACCAGATAGAAGAATCTGGATCAACGGAAAGGCAAAGAGCAGTCCAACAAAAACGAGTGGAAGAGGTAGTAACAATGTAGTACTTCGAAAAGTAAAAAAATTATACCAGAACTGCTACAAAAAACAAAAAAAACAAGAAAGGAAGCTAACTTCGGCACGCCGAAGTTTATATAGAGTATCTAAAGGATAAAGATAACTAGGTAGCCGATGTTTCTCTAGAATAACCATCACAGACTTAAAAAATATACAAACGAACAATACGATACTGAAAGTCACTACCAGAAACCAAAGTAGACAAAAATCCTGCGCAGGAAAAGAACAAATAGAATTGCCAAAGCAATCTATAGAAAAAGCTTCAAAGCCCAACGTATATGAAGTCATTAATAATTATGAAGTACGTAAAGTAGTGACCTTGCATGTAAATAATAAGATGTGTTTATTTAAGCACGGAAAGAAAGTTACAGCAAGATATGATGTTAGCGATTTGTATACTAATGGAACCATTGACTTAGGTCAATTCTTTCAAAGGCTTGAAAAGCAGGCCGGTATTCACAAAGTCAGCCAACTCAAAGTGGCACCGTGGGAAAATATCTATGAACTCGTTTCAATTGATAATTTTAAAATAATGGGCAATAGAACATTGAAATCATTAAGAGTAGCGCTACTCAACCCGGTGACCGTAAAAAAAAAAAATAATAAAGAAAAAGAAGCTATATTGTCTACATTAACACAACAGTAACACAACTAAATACCTAGTAGCTATACCTAGTGCAAATACAGTAGCAAAAGCTATATTTGAAGATTTTATTCTAAAGAACGGTCCAATGAAGACGTTCATTACGGACATAGGAGCAGAATATAAAAATTCAATTATTGAAGATCTATTAAATATTTATTCAAAACATAACTTCAACTGCACACCACCACCAGACAGTAGGCACCGTGGAGCGAAGCCACAGAACACTCAATGAATTCATTCGTTCATACATCTCAGTCGACAAAACAGATTGGGATGTTTGGCTACAATACTTCGTTTATTGTTTTAACACGACCCCCTCTATGGCACATGACTATTGTCCATATGAGCTAGTTTTTGGTAAAACTTTAAATTTGACAAAACAATAGCATAGATAGAATGGAACCCCTTTATAATATAGAAGATTATGCTAAGGAATCCAAAGTTAGATTAGAACAGGCATTTAATGCTAATAATGCTAGATTCTCTCTCATAGGCTAAAACAGAAAATTTTAGTTTAGATTTCGATTTAAAATAGGAGATCAGGTTTTATTGAAAAATGAAACAGGACATAACCTAGACTTTAAATATACGGGTCCTTATAAGGTAGAACAAATAGGAGATAGAGATAACATATCTAAACCAAACACTAAAAATAAACAAGAAAGGAAGCTAACTTCGGCACGCCGAAGTTTATATACCCTTGCAGATAGAACTTCGATGACTTTCTGAATTCCTTCCATACAATATAAAATATATATATTAATGTTAAAAAAAAACAATGAAGTAATACCTGCTCTCATTTCATTCACCTATACATATTATATTTTCAGTTTTACATTCACAGATTTGCATTTTTGCTCCACATCTAACGATCGTTTGTATGGCACCTATGTGATATAGTCGTCCGATTTTCATAAAATTTGCAACAAAATTTAAGACTGATATAAAATGGCTATATTTCAAATTTAATGAAAATCTGCTGAAAACTTAAAACGTTATAATTTTTAATTGTATTCATTTTTTGATCGTTCGTGATATAGTAGTCGGGTTTTTTTTATAACTTTACACAAAATTTAGATTAAAATAAAATGATATTTGATGAAAATCTGGTGAAAACTGAAGAAGTTATAATCTTTAATTTTATTAACTTCTTTTATTTCTTATAAAATGGCTATGTATCAAATTTGATGAAAATCTGTTGAAAACTGAAAGTGTTATACTTTTTAATTAAATTAATTTCTCGATCGTTCCTATAGGAGCTATATGATATAGTCGTCCAATTTTGATAAAATTTTACACAAAATTGTAGAATAATATGAGTTGGCTATATCTCAAATTTGATTAAATTCTGTTGAAAACTAAAAATGTTATCGCCACCGCGATTGTCAGTCTTCCGACAACAGCCACCGCCATTCTCATTCCTCTTAAATTTCTCGATCGTTCCTATGGGAGCTATATGATATATTAGTCCGATTTTTATTAAATTGTACACAAAATTGTAGAAAAATATGAAACGGCTATATCTCAAATTTGATGAAAATCTGTTGAAAACTGAAAATGTTATACTTTTTAATTGAATTAATTTCTCGATCGTTCCTATGGGAGCTATATGATATAGTCGTCCGAAAAAAATTGTAGAATAATACGAAATAGCTATATCTTAAATTTAATCAAATTCTGTTGAAAACTAAAAATGTTATAATTTTTTTTGTAAAAATGTTCCGATCATCCTATGACAGCTATATGATATAGTAGTCCGATTTTCATCAAATTTTACACAAAATTGTAGAATAATATGAAATGGCTATATCTTAAATTTGATCAAATTCTGTTGAAAACTAAAAATGTTATAATTTTTGTTGTAAAAATTTTCCGATCATTCCTATGGCAGCTATATGATATAGTTGTCCGATTATCATCAAATTTTACACAAAATTGTAGAATAATATGAAATGGCTATATCTTAAATTTGATCAAATTCTGTTGAAAACTAAAAATGTTATAATTTTTTTTGTAAAAATGTTCCGATCATTCTATGGCAGCTATATGATATAGTAGTCCGATTTTCATCAAATTTTACACAAAATTGTAGAATAATATGAAATAGCTATATCTTAAATTTGATCAAATTCTGTTGAAAACTAAAAATGTTATAATTTTTTTTTGTAAAAATGTTCCGATCATTCTATGACAGCTATATGATATAGTAGTCCGATTTTCATTAAATTTTACACAAAATTGTAGAATAATATGAAATGGCTATATCTTAAATTTGATAAAATTCTGTTGAAAACTAAAAATGTTATAATTTTTTTTGTAAAAATTTTCCGATCATTCCTATGGCAGCTATATGATATAGTCGTCCGATCCGGCCCGTTCCGACATATATATGAGTGAGAGTATATAGAAGACTAACTGCAAAGTTTCATTCATATAGCATCAAAACTGAGAGACTAGTTTGCGTAGAAACGGACAGACGGACAGACGGACATGGCTAGATCGACTCGGCTGTTGGTCCTGATCAAGAATATATATACTTTATATAGTCGGAGGTGCCTCCTTCACTGCGTTGCAAACTTCTGACTGAAATTATAATACCCTGCAAGGGTATAAAAATCATGGGTAGGTGGCTAGCACAGTTAAATAGCACGCTAACCACTTTCGTGGAAGAAAGCAAGAGTAGTTTTCATACCTAAACCAGGAAGAAGAGGACACATCCAAGCCAAGGATTACAGGCCGGTTAGCTTCACCTCATTCCTTATGAAAACACTGGAACGGATACTAGATATCCAAGTTAAACGGAGAAAAGGTTTTCTGACGCACAACATGCATACAGGAAAGGCAGATCCACAGAGACCTCACTACATGAGGTACTGCTCTTTAAGAATTACACTCTGGCCACCTTGTTAGATATAGACGGGGCCTTCAATAACGTAAACGCGGACTCAATCCCTCAACAAGGAAGGAGTTGAACAAGGCACTATAGCCTGGATTGGCACAATGGTAGCGAGCAGACGGATAACAGCCGAACGGAGTGGCTCTCCCCCCTCAGGGCAGAGTTCTGTCTCCGCTGCTCTGGCTCAGAAACAAGGATGACTATTAAAAGCGCTCAACAGTGAAAGTCTAACAGTGGTGGTGTACGCAGACGACGTAGTCCAACTGATTTAAGCATCTTTCCCCGACGTCATCAGCGAACTGAAGACAAGGGCACTCACTGCATAGCCAAAAGCCGGTAAAACGGAGCTTACACTCTTCACAAGAAGAACAAAGATCCCCACTTTCAATAAACCTCATGTAGAAGTTATAGAACTAGGACTATTGCAACAAACAAAGTATCTGGGAGTGATACTGCGAAGCTGTCATGGACACAAAACATCATTAAAAGATTCAAAAAAGCTAGCATAGCTTTTTACTCCTGTAGATAGATGTTCGGAAAAAAATGGGGCATCCACCCCAAGATCATTATATGCTTCTACACAGCGGTTGTAATACCTATACTCATATATAAAGCACAAGTATGGTGGCCAGGATTAACTAAGGCGTACAACATCCAGAAACTGACAAGGATTAAGTGATCGGCATGCGCAGGAACAACGGGTGCACTAAGATCATGCCCCACGGCAGCGCCGAATGTCATCCTAAACATTATTCCAATCATCAGAAATACAGCATCCCGAAGTGCGGTACGACTGAAGGCAAGCCAGAACTGGAAGAAATTCCACACCGGGCACTGTAAGATCCTTGACGATATATACTATCTGTTGACTGAAGACACTTATTATATGACAACCGAACTGCGAATCGGCAACACTAACACCACGATATACCCTACAAGGGAAGCATGGAGAAAAGAGAGGTTACCCGGAGCTGATGAGGCTCAAGGATGAGCTGCGGGGTAAAGACCGGAATCTTCGCCGAAAGCTGGGGAGTAGAAGAGTCCTTCCACCTCCCAGCGTCCGCGACAGTATTCCAGGCGGAGGTTCTCGCAATACTGTAAGCAGTCGAACTCTCACTTAATCGAGACCTCCGGAATACCAAGGTAAGGATCTACTCGCCAGCCAAGCGGCTATCAAATCCCACGCAACAGCAAGGTCTACATCTAGTCTATTGGCCAAATGCTAAGAGGCAACAGGGTTCAAAAAGCCTGGGTGCCCGGACATAACTACATCCCAGGAAACAAGAAAGAGGACGAGCTGGCCGGGAAAGGGTCAGAGAAAAGCTCCAACACAACAGACACACTAGGCTCTCTGAACTCAGTCCAGACTGAAATTTATGACCATTTTAAACTATTAGCCAGCAAGGAATGGTTAATGAAGACAGAGCACAGAAAATCGAAGCTATGCTGTCATAATTACAACGGGAGATAGATCGGGGAGCTGATCATCAAGAGTAAAAACGACATCAGAAAGATAACGGCAACCATCACTGGACATTGGCCAATAGGCACGCACGCATGCAAGATGGACCTACCCTATAACACACACTGCAGAAGTTGTAAGGAATCAGCAGAGAAGAAGGCACTAGAGCATTCACTGTGCCACTGCCCGGCGCTCAACTAAATCAGGGCGCGTCACTTCGGAGCTCACCAGCTCGGGTCACTAGGGAACGTGGGGCGACAGTACTGGTACTGAAGATGAGGCTTTTCTTTTGTCTTTGAATTGGATCTGAAAAATGCCATTTCTACAATTACAATCGGCTGATATTAAGATTTTCCGTGCTTATATTAAGATATTTTCAAGACTGCAAAAAATTTTACATTAAGATTTTCGTTTTTCTCTTTATCAGCTTAATCACGCTCTAACTAACTATACTTAAACAAGCGGGCCCGGCGATCTTTGTCTGTCCCATTTTTTTGTTTTTACAACCGCAGAGCAATACTTAAATGAAGATAATTCAAATTTCTATGTTTTGATTGGGTTGTAGTTCAATAGAGAAGCAAATACAATGGGTCTGGCGGATGCAACAAAGGTAAAAGCCTCGTAACGGCGAAGCATAATCCATCAGATTACAATTTAAACTTCACTGCATTGCAATGTGGACATAAGACAAATAAAGAACAACGCAGCTGAGCTCTTTGTAGGCGATTGTAGAAACGTATTTGAGTTTAGAGCGATTCAAGTCTAAACTTACAAAATATTTTCTAGTAGGAAAAATTTCTTTTTTTTTCCGAGGTAGCGTTTTTGCAAGATGAACCTGTTCATATTAGGTCCGTCTCAATGCATTTTGTTCGACACGTTTTACTTGTGTTTGATTATAACATGCATCCATTTGCCGTTGCAGCACGGCTATATCTTATATTATATGAAAATCTCTTGAAAACTGAAAAAGGGTTAGTTTTTAGTTGTTTTAATTTTTCGAGGGTTCCTATGGCATCTATATGATCAAAGATTGTATAAGTTATAAAGTCTTTGCCTAGAGCGTGTACAAGCACCTGCACTTATACATTCCACAGCCAAACAGTGCCGACGAAACAAAATCCGCCACCTACAATTTAAGAAATAAATTTCGTGAACCAAGGATTTAAAATTATCCGAAATTTATAAATCCTATTTTATCATACATACATATATATGGGGCAAGCTTCGCGCAATGCTGCGCTGAGCATCGATCTCCACAATCATTTTACATACATACATATATCGGGCAAGCATCGCACTACTCTGAGCGGAGCAGCAAACCCCAAACACAAACGAGGGTTTTTTTTGTTTTTCTTTTAATCGTCGTCAATTTAGCCGCCAACACGGCCGTTTTGTTGTTGCCCTGTAATTCTTGGGTCCCTCACATGCGCACTGCTTTGCCGACGGCATCACCCAGCAAGCAGTTCAGCTACTAAGACTCGAGTTTTTTTTAATTCCACCTTTACGGCTTCAAACAAGAGACATTCGCGGCTAATTAAAAATTTAAAAAATTATTTTGTTTCCGGGTTGCGAGACAGTTACCAATACAACTAAAAAATCCGAACTCCCTCCCACACGATCTGCTACTGCAACGGCAGGTGTTTAATTATTTTTACACTTAGCCGCCACAGCCGGCGAGTTGTTGTTGGTTTGGCCGTTTAATTCTTGGGTCCCTCACATGCGCACTGCTTTCTTGGACGTTGATGCACTAAGGTCAGTACATACAAGTGGCCCGTATGGCACCAGGCACGTGCCTGTTTGGGTTAGGTGTTAGTAGGCGCGATGGAAAATATAGGACAGAATACGAGGAAAATTGACTACCGGCGTGCTGCCAGATTGTTAGCATGCATGCTTACTAAGTGTGTTAGTATTAAAGATTTTAATTTGGGAAGGGAATCTACGTTAGAGATTAGTGTGTACAAATCATTATAATTTGCACATAACACTCTAAAAGGTTCATGCAGTTCAAAGGAGGTCCTACAGTGGCGCAACACTAATGGGATATAGGATCTAGTGGTTCTACATGGTACATACATGGAAATTAAGCTGACTCAACAAGTCAGCACTTTCCACATCACCATGGATAAGGTTAAAAATAAAGGTTATCCCTAGCATCGTTCTCCGATTGGCTAAGGACGGCAAGTTTATTAATAGGAGTCTACTAGAGTAGGAAGGTAATCTTTGGTTTGCATCCCAATTTAAACCGCGTAGAGCGAAAAGTAAAAAGTTCTTTTGAACCGACTCAATGCGTTTACTATGGACGCCGTACTGAGGGCTCCAAACGCAGCATCCATATTCTAGGACAGGACGAACTAAGGAAGTATATAAGGACTTAGTAACATAGGGGTCATTGAATTCCTTCGACCACCGTTTAATAAATCCAAGCACACCCCTGGCTCTATTCACCATAGACGAAATATGATCAATAAAGTCAAGTTTTGGGTCCAAGCGGACGCCCAAATCGTTAACTGTATTAATTCTTTCCAAAGAGCAGCAGTTCAGCGTGTAAGTAGCAAGCTTAGGAGCGACACGAAAGAATGTCATTAGCTTGCATTTCGAGCTATTTGAGTTTAATAAGTTTACACGGCACCAAGTTTGAAAATTATTAAGATCTGTTTGTAAATCCGACTGGCAGGCAACGTCATTGTATTGCACGCAAAGCTTGACGTCATCCGCGTACATAAGTACTCTGGAGTTAGTCAAGACTTTGGGCAGGTCATTTATGAACAATGTAAACAATAAGGGTCCCAAATGGCTTCCTAGCGGGACACCAGATGTAACCCTTAGAACATTGGATAAATTATTTTTAAAGAGGACCTTTTGCGTCCTGCCATTCAAATAACTAGAGATCCAATTAAGAAGATCACTTGGAAAACCCATTGAATCGAGTTTTCTAACGAGGAGAGAATGGTTAACAGAGTCAAATGCTTTACTGAAATCAGTATAGATTACATCTGTCTGACAATTATTATGGAAGCCCTTTATAATATAGGAAGAGAGCTCCAAAAGATTTGTTGTTGTTGATCTTCGCTTAATAAAACCATGTTGACATGGAGAAATAACCGATCTACAAAGGTGCTGTAAGTGAAGGGTGATAATATTTTCAAATAATTTAGGGATGGCCGACAACTTAGAGATTCCTCTATAATTGCTGGCATCCAATTTGCTACCTTTTTTGTGGAGAGGAATAATAAACGATTCTTTCCAAATAATGGGAAAGTGGGAGGTTTCTAAGGACAAGGTAAACAATTTCAGAAGGGGATAGCACAGGGCGTCGGCACAATACCTGAGCACACAGCCAGGAATTCCGACGGGACCTGGCGAATAAACTGGCTTGACACGATGAAGATCTAAAAGGAGAGAGCTTTCGTTTAGGCTAGGACAGAAAATTAAGTTCGATTTGGGTATGTCGTAGGAATAAGTCTGGTATATATACGAAGAGCTAGAATAGGTTGTTTGAAAAAACTTCGAAAATAGATCGGCTATTGCCTGATCATTATTTGCGGTAGTATTTTTAAATGAAAGCGAGGAAGGATTTGTTTTAGGTTTACGTTTAGTGTTAACGAAATTATAAAACTGTTTTGGGTCCTGTGAGAACTGGGCCCTACAACGATTTAAATGGTTTTTATAACACTGCGCGTTCAGCACGGTAAAGTTTGACCGAGCTGATAAATAAAATGAAAGGGCAGATTGAGAACCGGTGATTTTAAATTTAGCATACAGTCTAGATTTTTTATTTTTAAGTCGGCTCAACTCTTTAGTAAACCACGGCGGTTTATTCGAGCTTGGCGGATAATATAACGGAACACATTCAGTAAAAAATGAATTCATGGCACTGTAAAAAATATCCACGGCAACTGCCATGTCAGTGCACATGTATAGATCGGACCAATTGAACTCGTTTATAAAATTATTCAGCCGTTCAAAGTCCGTTTTGCGAAAACATAGGACTTTATTGGCTTGACGGTCAGAAATATTCTGTACGTCACACCCAATATCAAGAGTCACATCGAAAGTTGGATGATAAGGATCCTCGGGCTGCGTCAGAGGCGCCACCCTTGCTAAACTGACTCTCGCAGGATCAGAGACGAAGCAAAGATCAAGCAAGCGCTGTAAGGAATTTCGCACATGGTTGACTTGAGACAGCAAAATGTCAAACAAGCCAGCGATAAAGTCATGTTGTGTAGGTGTATTGAGAGTATTGGTGGAATTATTTGAGCACCAAATAGCACTAGGGATATTAAAATCTCCAAGAACTACCAACTGGTCTCTATCCAAAAGTCTACTGGAAACCATCTGAATAGCGGAAAGGTGATTCCAATAAATAGAAAGTTCCGACAGTGGAGGTATGTAGGAACAGGTAATAAAAATGGAGCTACCTTTGATAGATAGCTTCACACAGAGGAATTCAACATCGTTGCATTCCTCGAAGGTTAATAATTCTGACGTGAGTGAGGAGTCCACCGCTATAAGAACTCCACCCCCGCGTCTGATAGGGCGATCTAGCCGATATACCGTGAACACAGCTGGAAAAACTTCGGAGCTCAGAATCTCCGGCTTTAACCAGGTTTCTGTGAGCACAATAACCTGAGATGCAAACGAAAGGCTGTCAGAATACAAGTTAGGAAGCTTACTACGTAAGCCTCTTGCATTCTGATAGGAAATACCTAAGGAGTAGGTTAGTTTTTTGGGTCGAGATTGGAAGACGTAGAAGGCGCAGTGGTATCATCAGGCCTGGGAAGGGTTATTCCTACAGGCCGCTTTTTCTTTTTCTTCGCCTCGAACTCCTTAACAACTATGTACTCTGGCCAGAAGTTGGGAGAGCAAATAGTGTTAAAGAGCTCGTTAGGGACATTCATTTTAAAAGATGAAATGTTCCTAGCGTAAGAAAATTTGAACTTCCACCTTTATCTTAATTTTTTCGGCTCTGGTTTTGCCTTATATAAAGGCGAGAACATCTTCCGATGTCAGGGATCAGGGGAAAGACGCGAGACAAAAATATGTCTCGTCGGTGGAACAGCTATAAGGGCTTTTGGCAAGGCAGATTGTTTATCTGCCGTGCCATTGTCGGCCGGTATTCCGGGCCTAACACCCTGGGCAGATATATTTGTGTGCACGGGACTTTGAGGGGTCAATATTTGCGACCCCCCAGGGGATAAAACAGAAATCACCGGCGGTACGGGCACTCCCGCTGCACATTCGGATACCGAATCTTTTCTAGCGCTCGATCTCAGCACTCTTGGAATTAATGCTGAGGTCGAGGGCTGTGCCGTGGGAGGCTGCTGCTGAGAGCATGTTGTCGGTAGTTGGGGTCCGTCTACATGCTGCCCACCAATAGCAGTTTTTTTGCGCCTAGGAGACTCATTTAATAGCGTAAGGCTATTAAATTGGGTGTCCAGCGCCAAGAACATATCAAGAGTTTTACGAAAACTCGTTAAAATGCCCTTAAAACCGCTTTTGGTTTGCCGCATGAAAGACGTCATCTCCCTTTCTACATCGCGACAGGCCTCACAACAGTAACGCAGGCCGATGTTTTTTCTTACATCGTCGACCGTCCGAGCTGCAACTCCAATACACTTGGCGTTCATGACGTTGTCGCACAGCCAGCAGCCGATTGTAAGGTCACCTGCAGCAATTGCCTTTTGGCAAGTTTTAACAAAACAGACAATGTTTCCGGACATTATGAGGACTTACCACTGTACTTGTACTTGGAAAAAAATAACAACAGAGCTATAAAGAAAGAAGTGAAGAGTCACAGCGAGAGCGAGAGAGCGGGAGAGCGTATTAGATTAGATAAGAAAAGAAGTGCAGCGGCACAGCTAAAGCGAGAGAGTTGGAGAGCGTGGGAGATAAATAGATAAAACGTTTAGCTGTTGCGACGGCGCAAACAAAAGCTAGACGAAGAAGACACAAAAAGGAATTCAAAATATGCAAAAGCTAGCACTAGCAGCACAACTAAATTGGAAAATAAAACCAATTATATACACAAAATTAGAAAAGCTGTATGCACACGCGAAGTGAACGGGAAGTTATTAACACAAATTAGAAAAATTAAGTTAACCCCGGTGGTTAGATTCAAACTTTAATACAAAACGAGAGCGCAAGAAAAAAACACGTCCGTTCACTTGGAAAGATGAATGTAATTTGCCGACGGTATCACCCAGCAAGCAGTTCCGCTACTAAAAATCGAGTTTTTTTTTAATTCCACCTTTACGGCTTCAAACAATAGACATTCGAGGGTAATTAAAAATTAAAAATTATTTTGTGTTCGGGTTGCGAGACAATTCCCGATACCACTCAATTCCGAACTCCCACCCCCACGATCTGCGTCTGCGGCTGTTGTTGACATTTCAGTCGACTTCCTCGATCCGAGCGTCAAGCCTTGTGGCCGAGGTTCATATATTTTTTTCTTTTCTCCACTTTATCCGTTTTGGGCGACCCAGACTGCGCGTTAGTGTGACCGTCCTCTCGTCCTACAGTCGACAAGTCCTGATCTACAGCATTCTATTCCGAGAATGCCCACGGGAGACGACAAAAAACCGCGTCCGATCCCATCCATCCGTTTGGACAGGTCCCAATCCGCATCTCCGCGGGCGTCCCAATTAAAGCCAAGGGCTACTACGGCCATCTCAAGGGCAAAAAGCGACGAGTCTGTCGATACCATTCGCGGTTCCTCGCCGGTAACAACTCGGTCAGCTGCAAAAATGGCTCAGAATGCGATAGATGCCGCTCTCAAGCGCTTCATTGCCACCACAGATCGGTTTAGCCACTTCGAGGCTACAATCCACACTCCGGGCGCCCTGGAGACTGAAAGATTCTCCCCCTACATGTGCCAGGTTCATAGGGACCAAATCCGGGCTTTGTGGGAAAAGGTGGAGACGAGTTACGAGAGCTGCTCCGAACTGCTCTTCGGGTCCGACGACGGCGCGGACACTTCATCGGTGTTAGAAGCTAAGTATAGCTACTGCTACTCCGTCTACTCCAGGTGTGTGGCCCAGCTGCAGGAGATAATAGAACGGGGCGCGGCCCAGTCAACTCTGGCTCCCAGCAGCGTCCATACACCCCCTTCCACCGGTTGTCGTTTACCACCGGTAGACACCGAGGTGTTTGCGGGCGACTATCTTCGCTGGCCCACCTTCAGGGACTTGTTCACGGCGATTTATATCAACAACTCTCGTGTCACACCAGTCGAAAAATTGTTCCACCTATTGTCGAAAACAAGTGGCGACGCGAACGCCATAGTTTCCAAGGCCCCGCTCACCAATGAAGGCTTCGTCTCGGCGTGGCGAAGCCTCACCGACCGCTTCGAAAACCGAAGATTATTGGTTAACAGCCAGTTGAAAATCCTCTTCAACATCCAGGCTGTCCCTCAAGAATCGGGAGTCGCGCTGAAAGAAATGCAAAACACCATCCAAAGCTGCCTGACCGCGCTAGAAATGTCCTCCATTCAAGTTGAGGCTTGGGATTGTCTTTTGGTGTATATGGTTTCCTCAAAGCTTCCCAAAGTAACCCTTTCTCTGTGGGAACAATCCATCCACAACAAAGCCGAAATCCCAACATGGAAGGAGTTGGATGCTTTTTTGACCGAGCGTCATCGCACTCAGGAGGCCATCGACGATGTCAGATCGGCACCCACGAGCGCTCCGGTTCGCAGGCTCAACTCGTACGAGACCCGAGTGGCTCCAGCCTCCAAGGGGTGCGATCTCTATTCCCGAGAGAACCACCCCGTGCGCTTATGTCCACGGTTCCTTGAGATGGACGTGAGTGGGCGCTCCGAATACATTAAGAGAAAGCAGCTCTGCCTGAACTGTTTTGCATGAGGCAGTTCCGTTACAATATGGCGCCCAAATTCTACAAAAATAAAAGAATAGCGGGATGACGACGTCTCGAAAGGCCACGTCCTAGGTCATCCAGCCCTCGCATTCGGTGGCTTGCGAGGCCTATGTTACGGTTTGCAACTGCACCGAGGACCGGGGACTGGTGACCAAGGCGTAGGATATTCGTTGTTTTTATTTGTAATTAGTTTCCCAGTCAGGATGGGAGGCTTGGTCCGCAAAAAGATGGACAATTGCTCCCGGGCACAGTTCACAGAGGGTGCTGCGGTGGCAGGGTGGTGGCATCCGGGCATGGGAACGACGGATTCGCATCCCTTAGCCACAGACCGTACATAAAGCACGAGTCAAGAACTACTGTGATATAAACTGTGATATATAGTAGATAGGGAAACAAGTGTTTATTTATATTAACGTAAAGTTTGATTGTTTTTAATGTAAATGTTAATGTTGGAGTAAATGTTGTTCAGATCCTTGGGTTTTCCTGGTGGATGAGTCTTCCTGGGATCAGTTTGTTGGTGAAGTCGCGACCCGCAGGTCTCACTGCGCGCTGCGCGACCACCGTAATCTGAGCCTTGAAGTCCCAGGCATCAAGGAAAATCCTACGGAATACTGCTGAAAGCCGATGTCCTTAACTGGCGACTTTCAGCACCGCTGAAAGTTAGCCCAGTTGACGAACGGCCGGAGTCGAAACTACTGGGACGAATTGATAACGCGGGAATCTGGCACGGAGCCACCGGCGGTTGATCGGCTCCATCTCCCCTGAAATTTAGAAAGGAACAGAAAAGTTAGTGAATTTTTTTTTGGTTGAGTGCGCAGGTAGAAGAATATTTATTTATATACATATTTATTCGTATATTTATTTCTCCATTTATTTATTTATTTATTTATAGATTTATTTATTTATTGCGTTATTTAATTACATATTTGTTGTATGTGCATTTATTTATGTTAGGTTATTTATGTTTACATATTTATTTATTTTGTGAATAAAGTCGGTAGCGGTTAGGAATTAAAGAATTGGATTATGGACAGGGACAGGGGAAATAATTACCAGCTCAGGTCGAAGGGTCCTTCAGCCCAGGAAGAGGAGTTGTGGTCCACAGATGGGGAGGGTGCTGTTGGGCACGCGCCGCCGCGGGCCTCTATGGGGTTGCGAGGACACCCCCTTCTCGGCGACAAGACCCACAGCTGGAGGAGCCTCTTCCGGCTCCTCAAGCAAAGACTAAATTGCTAGACTTCGAGGCGATCGGGGCCACAGCTGACCATCTGATGGGAATGGATCCCGCTCAGCGGGCAGTACATTTTCAAGATCCGCCCGTAGATTCCACAGCCAAGTCGGCGGTGAACCTCGCCCTGGCTCAGGCGGCGGAAACATACCGCAAGACCCAAGAAGAGGGGATCAGCCAGAGCTTGCGGGACGAGATGCGGGCCGGGTTTCTGGAAATGATGAAGCTGATTAATGAAGTTTTAAGACCCGCCACAAAGCAGCAGCACTTACCTGGAGGGATCGAAAGTCAGCAGCAGCAGTCGACAGCAACAGCGCCCACAGCAGCCACCACCTCCGTTAGGACGAGCGAGGGAGTCCGTGCACGACGCCCGCGGAGCGGTACCCAGGCATGGACAGACGTCCGTCGGTCATGCAACGAGGCCTACGCCACGAGTTCCGCCGAAGCCGCCCAGGACGGCGCCAGATCTAGCCGAGATCTACTCATTCAGCCCCGACGGTTCCACCGAGGTTGAGGAGACGCGTTGGGATGACAGCGTTGGTCGGAACTGGCGTGTCGAGGACCGCCGCGCGAGCGGATTCCGTAACGAACGGACGTACGCCAACTGGGATGCAGGAGTTAGTCCCCAGGTCACAAGGGTGGATAGGTGGAACGTCTCGTTCAGCGGTGAGGACGAGCGGTACCACATCGAAGGCTTCCTGGTTCGCTTGGAGTACCTCCAGAGGCAATCTCGTTGCTCATAAGCCGAGGTGATGAGAAACTTCCACACGCTGCTAACAGGTAGGGCCCTGGAGTGGTTTTGGATCCACGTGCAGCAGCACCGACTGGACAGCTGGCATCAGCTACGCCGAGCGCTGCTAGATCGGTTCCAGAGCCATGAGACGGAGCATCAGCGGATGCATCAGCTACTGCAGCGGGAGCAGCAACCAGGGGAGAGCGTAGACGATTATCTGCATGCGATGCAAACCCTTGCTTCTCGCCTGAGGAAGCCGATGAAGGAGCGTCACCTGGTTCAGGTGATGAAAAAAGGGTTAAGAGAAGGGATCGCTCGCTTCATGTATGCGACGGAGCTACTCACTGTGGATGAGCTGCGGCAGGAGAGCCTCGAGGTGAAGCGTACCTTCGGACGCAGAGCTTGGGCCCAATTCCCACCACCAACGCGCTACCAAGGAGCGGAACGGAACCGAGTCAGCGAGGCGTTTGCTCCAGAGCCAGAGGAGGATGAAGATGAGCAACCACTGCAAGTGCAGGAAGTTCGGGAGCGGCCTCGAAATCCTTTCTGGGCTGGCTGCTGGAATTGTGGAGCCATAGACCACGGTTTTCGGGATTGCGGGCAGGAGCTGAAAAAGGTTTTTTGTTTCCGTTGCGGAAAGGCCGACACCGTCGCTCCGAAGTGCCCGAATTGTATGGGAAACGGATGGCGTGGCGATCCCAGAGCGGAAGGGGCTCGCCCAACGCGGAATTCCGTGCAGTAGGAGACCCTAAAAATAACAAGATAGACGTTAAGGATAATTCTAAAAATAATTTAAGATTCTTACCCTATGAAGAACGCATGCGATGGTATTTAGAGTTCAGGAACCGTATATTCGAGGAGCATCAGCTGAGCGGCATGCGTGAGGTCTCCCGGACGGTTAGACAGGCACGAGATCGGTTCCGGAAACGCCAGCGGAAGCGCCGAGAAGTCGTCGCGGCCGTCAAGCGGGGCGGCACCCAGGATCCCAGACCGTTCGCCCGAGTAAAGATTTCAGGCCAACAGGTGACTGGGTTGTTGGACACCGGAGCGAGCGTCAGTCTGCTCGGAAAAGGCTGCAGGGAACTGGTGGACGCGTTGGGTGTGCCGGTGCAGAGGTACTTCCGGCTCCGGCCGTAATTGGAGATATCCCGGTTCAAGGGGTGAAGAAAGCCGAAGAAGTTCACGCCAGGGAGATGGAGCACTACGCCGACCAGGAAGATGACGACGAGGAAAAGACAGACCCCGAATCCTGGACATTATCTGAAGCCGAGAACCGAGAGCTAGAGGCAATCAAGCAGAGGTTCCTCACCTTCGAGAAGGATGGTTTGGGAACGACTGGCCTGGAGAAACACTCCATAGAGCTGGTGGAAGGCGCCAAAATTTTCAAAGACCGATCCTACCCGATGTCGCCAGCGAAGCAAAAAGTGGTCGAGGACGAAGTCGACAAGATGCTAGCCCTGGGAGTCATCGAGGAGAGCAAGGGCCCTTGGAGCAACCGGACGACGGTGGTGTCGAAGTCTGGAAAGGATAGATTCTGTTAAGACGCCAGGAAACTAAATGACGTGACCGTCAAGAACGCTTACCCCTTGCCTAGAATCGATCAAACTCATTTCATCTCCAGCGTGGATTTGAAATTTGCGTTCTGGCAGATCGAACTGGACGAGAAGAGCAAGGAGTTGACGGCGTTCACAGTTCCTGGTCGGCCCCTCTACCGATTCAGGGTGATGCCTTTCGGGCTCTGTAATGCGGCACAGAGGCTGGTGAGACTCATGGATCGAGTAATCCCAGCCGAGATCCGATCCAACGTATTTGTATACTTGGACGATCTGCTCATTCTGGCCTCGGACATCGAGACGCACTTCCGATACCTACGACGGGTCGCCGAATGCCTAAGAGAAGCGGGATTAACTATCGGCATGAATAAATCGAAATTCTACTTCAAGTCTTTGACTTACTTGGGTTTCGTCGTGGGTGGAGGTCGTCTGAGCATGGATCCAGGTAGAGTGGCGGCAATCAGGAGGATGCCGGAGCCGAGGTCGATGAAGGAGGTGCGCGCGTTTCTGGGAACAGCAGGCTGGTATCGGAGATTCGTTCGAAACTTCGCAACTCTAGCAGCGCCGTTGACCGAATCCCTCAAGAAAACTGGGAACAAGTTTTCCTTGAGTCCGGAAGCGAGGCTGGCGGTTGAAGCCTTGAAGATGGCGCTAACCACGGCACCAGAACTGGTGCACGCCGATTTCAAGCGGTACTTCTATATTCAGTGTGACGCATCACACATCGGGGTTGGAGCCGTTCTTTTCCAAAAGAACGAGGACAACCAGGAGCAGCCGAAAGCATTCTTCTCGGCGAAGATGAACAAGCACCAGGTGAATTACACCGTCACTGAGAAAGAGTGCCTGGCAGCCCTCCTGGCGATCCGGAAGTTCCGACCATACGTGGAAGGCATGCCGTTTACGTGCATCACAGATCACGCCAGCTTGAAATGTGTTACGGAACTGCTTTCTTGGGCAACGCCGGGCTAGCTCAGGAGGCCCAGGGCTGGGTTCGACCCAATGCCCGCAGTCCGCACAATAAAATATCGGACAATTCGGACTCTCATCACTGACAAAACTACCATCCCTAAACACAAAACAAAAGTAAACAAACGACAAATATACACTGACGACACTGCCGGAACAAATTGGTGGCATTGGTGTTATTGCCACGACACACCCACCCATCCTGTGATGCCTCCTGAGTATCTCGGGGCATCACCCACCTCCGGCTGACCGGAGCCTATTCCAGGCGGTCTGGCGACCGACCCATCTCCCCCAGGTATTTACTCTACTCCATTTTTATTTTTATTATTTATTTTATATAAACATTCCTTGTAATATTAATATTTCCCTTTCTAGGTGGTATACTCCACTCCCGGCGAGAGCGTGGCCCTAGCCAGGGATGCGCTTGCGCCAAGGCTGCGCTGTTGGGGGGACTTAAGAACTAGCGGAGGAGAAGCGCCTTAAACATTTGGCCTCAAACGGCCACAAAACAATTATTCCCTCTTTGGGGTCCCTAATCCCTGCTGGAGCTCCAATAGAAATGTAGGGACAGGGGTTCACGACAAAAAAAAACAAAAGGTCAAGGAAAAACAAGTACCGGCCTTCTTTCCCGTTCCCCCTTTGGTCACAGCTCCTGTGGTGCACCAATCCCGGACCCGGGATACGGCCAAGCGGAGAACAAAGACACCCTTACAAATACAAAGACACAAAATACGAAATAACCTATCCTAACCTAATTTAAATTTTAATTTAAATTTAATCCTTTAACCCCGGTAGGGCCCTCCACCCGGAACGGACTCACCGGATTAGCCCTTGGCGGCACGGGCGGTGCTAAGGCGGGGCACTGGCGGCGGCGCTGCGGCTCTCAGCTCGGACGGCGCTGAAGTGGTGGCACGGGTGGTGCTAAGGCGGGGCACTGGCGGCGGCGCTGCGGCTCTCAGCTCGGACGGCGCTGAAGTGGTGGCACGGGCGGTGCTAAGGCGGCGGCACTGGGCAGCGCGGAGGCGGTGTCCACGGACCGCTGAAGTGGTGGCACGGGCGGTGCTAAGGCGGGGCACTGGCGGCGGCGCTGCGGCTCTCAGCTCGGACGGCGCTGAAGTGGTGGCACGGGCGGTGCTAAGGCGGCGGCACTGGGCAGCGCGGAGGCGGTGTCCACGGACCGCTGAACTGGCGACACTGGCGGGGCTAAGGCGGCGGCGCGGCGGCTCTGGGCTCTCAGCTCGGGCGGCGGCACAGGGCGACGCGGAGGCGGTGTCCACGGAATGATACGCGCGCACTCTCAGGCAGTCAACGGGTCAAGATTTTTTCTTCTTTTCCAAAAATAACCTCGCGCACGTTTTCTTCCCAATTTTTGACTCCACGTTTTTTCCCTCCTGCACCTCCCTTTATTGCCTCCGTTCCCAAAGCTCCACGCCGTTACTTTTTTTAATTCCTCCTTGCCCTTCCGAGAGAAAGGGTAAGAAACCTTTCTCTTAAGCCGCTTTCAAAGTTCCCGGTTCGCTCAGCTTCCTCCTCCCCCCCTGGGACCACCGATCCTGCCTCTCACTATCGATACATCGATAGCCTCTTCCCCTCCGAACTCCGAAATGCAACAAATGGTTGATGTCCATGAAAGATCTGTCGGGACGCCTGGCCAGGTGGTCTCTGCAGCTCCATGGATTCAATTTTACAATCCAACACCGGAAAGGTAGCGAGAACGTGGTGGCAGACACGCTTTCGCGATGCGTGGAGGAGATCTCGGTGGACCTGACAGAGTTGCTGGGTTTTGAGACCACCGAATTTGCTGGAAAGGAGTACCAGGAGTTAGTCCAAGAGATCCTGGGCAACGAGGATGACTTACCGGATCTTAGGATTGAGGACGGGCTCATCTTCAAGCGAACCTCCCCGGCAACTTTGGACGACGAGGTGGACGGATCAGCTCTGGATACCGCCGAGTCTGACCCACAGCCTGGTAGAGCGAGCCCATACGGACCCAAAGGCAGCTCACGGCGGAATGGGGAAGACTCTGGAGATCCTTCGGAGGCAGTTCTACTGGCCCGGGATGGTGCTGCAGGTTCGGGAATTTGTTCGAAGATGCCAGGTCTGCAAGGAGTCGAAGGCGCCGAATCACCGTATGATGGTCGGAATCGGTGAGCGAGTACAGACTGAGCTGCCATTCCAGAAGCTATACATCGACTTCCTTGGCAAGTACCCGAGGTCGAAGAAAGGGCATGCCTGGATCTTCATTGTGGTGGACCACTTTTCAAAATACACGGTCTTGAAGGCCATGAAGGAAGCGACCGCCTGAAATGTTGTGGATTTCCTTATAAACGAGGTCTTCTACAAGTTCGGGGTCCCAGAGATCGTGCATTCGGACAATGGACGACAATTTGTGTCTAAGACCTTCGAGGAGGCCATGAGAGCTTTGGGATTAGGCACTTAAAAACTCCGATGCCTACCTACCCGAGATCGAAGTGGCCCTCCGGAACGCAGTCCACTCGGCTACGGGCGAAGCACCTTTTTTCACGCTGTTCGGACACCACATGTTCCTGCATGGATCCAGCTACCGATTGGCCAGGAATCTGCAGTCTCTGTGCGACCATGAGATGGCCGGTATGCCAACGGCCGACAAGCTCCGAGTCGTGCAAGAGAAAGTGCGCAAGTGTCTGGAAGCCTCGTACGACCGCTGTCGCCGACGCTATAACCAGAGGGCCAGAGAGTTCGCCGCAAAGCCAGGCCAGGAGGTGTATCACCGGAATTTCGTTCTCAGCGACTTCGGAAGGCAATTTAACGCCAAGTTTGCCAAGAAGTTCCTCAAGGCCAGGGTGGTGAGGACGATAGGCAGCAACGCGTACGAGCTCGAGGACATGCAGGGCCGGAGTTTGGGTGTATACCACGCCAAAGATATCCGCGTGTGACCTAGAAGAGGGATCATATAAGTACACATGGAACAGACACTGGAGAAATGGTACTGGGCCCTGCGTTGGGCACCGTACGGAACAGCGCTGGAGATACAGATCTAAATGCTCCCAATGATCCTGTCGAGCCGCTGGAAGCCGGCAGCAGCTCCCCATATCCTTGGGTGGTGTTGCATTTCGGGTGGGAACGGGCTGAAGGACTATCGATATATCGATAGGGACAGGTGGAATTGGTAGGACCAGGAGGGGGCGAGGAAAAATGAGCGAACCGGGAAGTTCGAAGTGCCTAAGAGAAAGGGTTCTTGCCCTTTCTCTCAGCAAGGGCTATAAAAAAGTAACGGCTGGAATCTGGAAAAGAGGAAAAGGAACCGGGCTATAAAGGGAGGATGACGTGGTGCGTGATTTCCGGCGGTCGCAGTCCAAAGGACCCCAGATCCGGTGAGTCCGTTCCGCATGGGACGATAGCAAGGGCGAATCGCGTAGTAATTTCTGCCCAGGCAGCTGCCGCCGACCTGCGGGCAGCCCTTACCACCCGGCTCCAAACCAGGGCGAGCTGGGATATATAAAAGAAGAAAAAAAATAAATTTAAGTTGTTAGGTGTAAGACATTAGTGTTGTTAGTTAGTGTTAGATGTAAGGTATTAGTGTGTTTGTCTCGCCCTCCGGTTTGATCGTATCCTGGGTCCGGGATTGGTGCAACCCATGCGCTGCGACCAATAGGGGAACGGGAAAGAAGCCATTAAGAAGCTCTCAGTTTTGTTTGAACCCCGACCCCAGGCTATTTCTCATGGAGCTCCAGCAGGGATAGTAGGTGAAAGAGGGAAAGTTTCTCGTTAGCCAATCGTGGCCAATTTGTGGCCGAAAAGCTTCTCCTCCGCCAACGTTGTCGGTCCCCAACAAAAGGCAGCCTTGGTGCAAGCGCATTCCTGGCTGAGGCCACGTTCTCGCTGTGGACGAGTTGGCGCCTAAAACCATATTTGCAACTCTGTTAGATGTAAGATGCCAAAAATGTATAATCAATAGCCAGTAAAAAATTAAAATGAAATTGGAGTAAGTTTACCTGGGGGGAGATGGGCCAGTCGCTAGACCGCCTGGAGTAAGCTCCGGCATGCCGGAGATGGGTGATGCCCCGAAATGTGGAAGAGGCATCACTGGATGGATGGGCGCGTCGTGGCGGAACCAGCCAAGCCACAAATTCAACCCAGCAGCATAATTTTTGTTGTTTGTTTACCTTTTTGTATTGTTAGTGATGACACTTGTAGTTTAGTCTGAGACGTCCGATTAATTCGGTATTTTTAATTGTGCGGACAGCGGGCATTGGGTCGGAGCCAGCCCTGGGCACCCTGAGCTAGCCCGGCGTTGCCCAAGGAAAGGCAGTTCCGTTACAAGGTGATACCCGCAGAACTCAGAAATGAAGTCTTTGTATATCTAGATGATCTCTTGATTGTCTTAGATAGTTTTGAGGGTCATCTAAAGGTTTTAGAAAAAGTGTCCAGTCGCATAAGGGCCGATGGATTAACTTTGAATGTGGAGAAGAGCAAATTTTGCATGAAAAGCGTTAAATATTTGGACCATATTGTGGGCGAGGGAGTTGTTCGAACAGACCCCGAAAAAATATCGGCAATGACGGATTTTCCACTGCCACGATCTTTGAAGGCACTGAGAAGATTTCTCGGAATGGTCGGATGGTACCGGAAATTCATTAGTAATTTTGCAGCTGTATCAGCTCCTTTGACAGACCTCTTAAAGCCTAGGCAGAAGTTTGTAACGACTCCGGAAGGAGAAGAAGCGTTTACGAAGTTAAAGGAGATGCTTTGCTCTGCTCCAGTGCTTCGTAGCCCGGATTTTAGTAAGCCATTTTACATTCATTGCGATGCTAGCAACTCTTAAGTGGGAGGAGTTTTGGTTCAGAAAGCCGAGAGTGGTGAAGAATGCCCGATAGCATTTGTTTCAAAGAAGTTAAACAAGTCTCAAAAGTCGTACACGGTTAGTGAAAAAGAGTGTTTGGCGGCAATTATTTGCATAAAACGATTTCGAGCTTATGTGGAGGGCCATGACTTCACAGTCATCACGGATCATGCGTCCCTCAAATGGCTAATGTCCCAAACGGATTTGAACTCCAGGCTTGCTCGGTGGGCGTTGGAACTTCAAGGATTCACTTCTTAAATTGAGCATCGAAGTGGTAAGCTGAACGTAGGCCCTAAAAAGGCTCATGATGATCCCTTAGCGTCACATGGAGGTGTCCATAAAACTCTAGAGAGATTAAGGAGGTATTATTATTGGCTAAGACTGGTGAAGAACGTGAAGGAATATATTCAGGCGTGCGACATCTGTAAGATGACCAAGGCTCCCAATAGCACTTTAAGACCACCTATGGGAGTAGCTACAGAGTCCGCAAGGCCTTTCCAAAAACTTTACGTGGATTTTTTGGGCCCGTACCCTAGGTCAAGAAGTGGAAATGTGGCCATATTTATCGTGCTAGATCACTATAGCAAGTTCGTTTTTCTGAAGGCGGTGAAGAAATTGACAGCGGACGTTGTTGTGAAATATATGCAGGATGATTTATTCCATACTTTTGGGGTCCCAGAGACCATTGTTTCTCAGATAATGGATCTCAATTTAAATCAGAATTGTTCCAAAAGCTGTTGAGGGAGTACGAAATTTCACACACTTTTACTGCCGTTTACTCGTCACAAGCTAATGCATCCGAGTGGGTAAATCGATCGGTAATAGCTTCCATACGATCGTATGTACGCAGCGACCAAAAGGATTGGGATGAGCAGCTAAGCAGCATCTGTTGTGCGCTCAGACCAGCGGTTTACTCCAGTTTAGGCACTTCACCATATTATATGATTTTCGGGCAGCACTTCATCTCATCTGGTGCAACATATAAGGTGTTGAGAGCTCTTAGTTTGCTCGAAGATAGGTCTTTGGCGTTCACGAAAGAGGATTCTTTAGAACTTACTCGCAGCAAAGCATCGGAGATAATGAAAAACCAATTCGAAAAGAATGAAAGAAGATATAATATTCAATCAAAGGAAGTATCTTTTAGTAAAGGCGCAGAAGTTTATTGCAGGAACTTTAAGCAGAGCAATTTCGCAGCTTTCATAAAAGCTAGAGTAAGACATAAGATGCAGGGGAGTTGGGTTACCGCCACTTTTCCGGCCTTATGTTCCAGCATTCCATTTTTGGCTGCTGAATTGTAGTGACTCCCATCTTTTTCGATTGGGGGGCTGATTTTCAATACCAAGTATTCGCGAGTGTTCAAAGTGCTGAGAATACGATTTTGGTTACTGGCCACCGAGCCGCGAATAGAAAGGTGAGCGTACAGAACGGGGAAAGCATAGGCAGCGTGAATTTATTTAAGAATTTTATAGGCTGCAGTTTGTACCAGTTGCAGTTTGTAGGATATCCCCGTCGCCCCGCTCAGAGCTTGGGAAAATATTCTTTTTTTATTTCATGTGGTTAAAGAATAATTAGTCGCCGAATGCTGTAAAACAACCTTTGTCCATCCTTTGCGAACAGTTCTAGAGAGCACAACTAAGAAGAGAATGCGTTAGCAGCCGTACGAGCTTTTATGCCAGAGTCGGCGTAGGCGTAGATTTCGGCAAAGTATTACTCTCAGTTTCATGTAATTCGTTCGGCCAAAGTATGTTTAATTTGAGCCCCATGCCCCATCGCGACGAATGATCTTTAAAAAAAGGAAATTTTCGAGCCCCGATTTTGTTCCAGTATAAGCAAAGAAAAGTTATGGAAAAATTAGTGTAAGAGAAAATAGAAATTTGTGTCATGTGTCATTTCCTCCCAATTTTCAGCATGCGCTTTCATCGGTGGAGTTATGAAAATGTTGGGTGTTGCGGTAATAATTTAAATAATTTCAAGTAAAAAAGGAAATAAATTGAAATGAAAATTGAAATTGAAATTAATGAAAAAGAAGGAAGCGAAAATTTAACCGAACCAACGGCGAAAAACGAAGAGGGAAGGGGAAAAGAAAAGAACGCCGATACATAAGGCGATTGCGCTTAAGGCTATTTAAGCTGAGAGCTTTAGTGCTTCTCCATAGCTAATTGTTATTTTTGTTGTTGCAACATGTATATTGAATTTCAGTCAGCGTAAATAATATCTTGCCTTAAATTGCTTTGCCATTATTTCTTATTAATGTCCGAAATCGAATTAAATGGCGTATATTTATTTATTATTGTATGTTAAGTTTAAATGTTTAATTGCCTATCTACGTTTTCTATTTTAAGGAATGAATTTATATATTTCTAGTTTTAAAAAAAATTATAATAATGTTTCAAAATGTTGAGAATTGGCCGCAGCTGGTATGCCTTGTAATGTAGGGTAGCACTTGTAGAAGGGGTCGCTCAAGCTATGTAACATATATAGCGCTGAGGATGGGAGCGAGCATAGGAAGGGTGGGCAAACTAGAGCCTCCAGAATGCCAGGAGTGCTGAGAAGAGCAAGTAAGCCGAAGGGAGTTAAATTTTTCCTCAACTTTTATTTGCGTGTTGTCTGCATCTCTGTCCCGGTATAAGCTTGTTGTTGCACGCATTCATTTCTGTTTAAAATTATGCAAAGGCAACCCGAGATCCGAGCAAGACCAACACTCCCGTAGCCGACGAGCCGAAGCTGGAAAAATATCTTGCGTGCGCTCCGATCTCGAGCTAACAACTTGTGTTCAGAAAGAACACACATTTGTATATTAGAGAGATAAGAGCTTGTCTATGTATAGGCAAGATAAACGTAGCTACACCAAAGTGTTGCGTCTGGCCTGCAGATGTCCTGCACTCTAGCACATGTGTGCATACCTAACTCGACTAGGTACACACTTGGTGGGTTATATGACCTCCTGCGAGTGGTCACCACATGTTAGAGATAAGAGCGAGATTATGTTTCCCGCGGTCGGGGATATACCGATCCGTGGGTCTAGAAATAAGGATATGAAAATCTCATGTTAGCTACCTAAGCTAGGACTTTAAGAAATAAAATTCAGTTTGAAATATCAACTCAACAAATGTAGACGTTTGCTTCATTTGCAGCCTCTCTCACAACTTGCCTGTAACATTTATTTTGAGTGTAGCGATTCGATACATAAGTTGAAATGTGTTAATTATGTGGATCGTGCATTTGAGATTATAGTCCAAAAGGACGACGTGTATTCACAAAACTTAAACGAACAAACACAAAATATAATAAGAGAAAGTGTGGCATTAACGGAGAACTACAGTGATGATGAAAATTAAGATATTGGACCTATGACGACTATATGCCGATATTGCAATGCGTTAAAGTTCAAAAGAGAAACGGCGGGATTGTGCTGCGCAAGTGAAAAAGTTAAAGTGGCTCCATTACTTTTCAAATATAAAACAAAAATAAAAAATATTTCTTCATTTTTTTGTATCACCAAACGAAATGTTACATAAAACGAAGCCATCTGGTGGCGAAACGAAGTTCGCTAGGTTTCCTAGTATTATATTTATAATATATATACATATATGTACATATATTGATATATTTGGTATTGAATAGAGTCGACCCAATGACCAAACAAAAATGGGAGGAACAGCTCGACTATGAGACATTGGCACTGTGGTCCGATTAAGAGAAAATGTTCAATCGCCGAAATCAGCACTTATCGGCTGAAGAATCAACAAAACCGAAGCAAGAAAAATTACGGTTGAGCAAACCACTTAATCGTAGCTCATTTTCAGTAAGCCTCAGCAAACTTGTAGCTATTGCAATGCAGCAGATCACTCACTACAGAGTTTCAGCCCGTTTGGGCGTGTCTCTGCAAATTCAAAAATTCGAGTTTGCAAATGCGGCCTCTTTGTGCATCAATTGTATTCGAAAAGGCCATACCAAAGACTATACAATTTACAAGATGCCTCACGACCATACATTCGTTTTGCAATATGAGGCTAATTTTTTTGGTTCAAACGACAATGGCGCTCTCCCTGCTCTCACAAAGTTGAGAGCGTAAAGATCTAAAAATAGAATGCGTTTGCATGTATGAGTAAACACCGAACCCTGCAGTACCTGTCATCAGTAATTCATCAACGTTCCATTAACATTCAAGGGGGTGCTATTGATGATTCATCGATGACAAGCCATACAAACTGTTGATTTATTTAACACGGGCATGTCCTATGCTGTCATAAATAAAAATTCATCAACAATTTATCGATGATTCATCAACAATTCATCAACAAATTCATTAACAATTCATAAAATACTCATCAACCATTCATCAACAAATGTATCTTCATCGATGATTCATCAACAATTCATCAAAAATGAATCGATTACAAAACAATTAAAATTCAGGGATTTCATAATTGAATTTATTCCCTTTTTTTCATTTTATATTAAACAAGAAAGGAAGCTAAGTTCGGCACCCTGAAGTTTATATACCCTTGCAGATAAAACTTTTATGAATAGGAATCCATACAATATAAATTATACATATATATTTGTGTTAAAAAACAATGAAGTAATACCTGCTTTCATTTCATTCACCTATACATATTATATTTGCAGTTTTACATTCACTGATTTGCATTTTTCCTCCACATCAAACGATCGTTTTTATGGCACCTATATGATATAGTAGTCCGATTTTCATGAAATTTGACATAAAATGTAAGACTTATATAAAATGGCTATACCTCAAATTTGATGAAAATCAGCTGAAAACTAAAAAATCATAAATTTAATTCCATTAATTTCTCGATCATTCCTATGGCAGCCATATGATATAGTCGTCCGATCCGACATATGTATATACGGGTGAGAGTATATAGAAGGCTAACTACAAAGTTTCATTCAGATAGCTTCAAAACTGAGAGACTAGTTTGCGTAGAAACGGACAGACGGACAGACGGACAGAAGGACAGACGGACATGGCTAGATCGACTCGCTTGTTGATCCTGATCAAGAATATATATACTTTATATAGTCGGAGGTGCCTCCTTCACTGCGTTGCAAACTTCTGACTGAAATTATAATACGCTGCAAGGGTATAAAAATATATATACAAAAGATCTCGTGGTAAGAAATACTTACAAGTTTTGGTAATGATTCCTAGTTTATTAGGGAATCCGTTCTCTGGAGGGGTTCTTCCGTCCTTAGAGGAATTTCTTGGGCGAAAGAATTCTATGCGACAAATTAGAACACCGTGTGTATGCTGCGTGCGGAATTTTATTTGCGACTGACATTGAAGTTGAAAGAAGAAACAAATAATGAGTAAACATACATATTTTCTTGTTCTGTATTCCTTACAGTAAGACAAATACATATGTATTCTTTATGGTCTCTTTCTTATACATAACAGAGTGAAATATACAGATTACTTTATTTTCTACAGAAATGACACCTCCAGAAAACTCTTCTCCTGCGCCTTTTCCTTAACCCTCTAAGCCACAATTTTAGAAATATTAAAAAAAAAAACTATGTTGGATAATATTTTTTTGCGTAAATGATAGCTTTTAATTTCAAATATGACCTCAAGAAGTGTGTACTAATCTTAGTATACTTGTAAATAGAACAAAGGTAAATAAGTGCCTCAAGGCACTCTTGGGGGTTTAAGTCAATTTTTTCATATTTTGTTTTATTTTAATTTTGGTGATGAACGAGGTTTCTTTACAGGATTTTGGGTATTTTCCAGCTGCTGTACGTTTTTTTTTTTTGCCATTATCACCGCTATTGTCTATAAATTAAAGTTTTGGCGTCCTATAATGCCGGGTTAGGTGCTTTTACTAAATCCAAGCTGTCTTCATCGTCATCACTAGACTTACACAAGAGTTCCTCGTCCGTTTCACAATCATTGAACAAATCCAGCAACTTTTCATCGATCAACTCAGATAATTTAAACCGTGTACGCATTCGACCTGCCATTTCGGTTTGCCTTCAATGAGAAACCATTTAATAAACAGAAACAAACACAAAAATTGTGTGTGTTTGTAAAAGGTCGCGTGGTGTCCCAACAGTGCCTCAAGGCACTTATCACAACTTCACCGCTGCAACGCATTATTTGTATAAAGTTGCATATATGCAACTTGATTTGGATATTATAATATCTTACCTTCAAGAACAATAGTTTTTATTAGGCTGTTTTTGAAGTAATTTTATTAATCTTGGGTATTAGAGGGTTAAAGACGAGCTTTACGAAAACCGTTAGGGAGCCGATGGCATCCGACATCGTTCCAAGGGATGTTTTTATTACCTCGACATCCAACCGCATCTCCTTCACATCTTTCTGAAGACCTAAATGATTACAATGTTGTCATATTAAATTATTATTAAAAACTTTATACTAAACTTCATAAAATACTTACCATCAATTTTTTCCCATATGGTATCGTTCGCTGTAGAAACAAACAAAATCATAATTTACTAAAATATCAAAGACATACACATACATATAATATGCTGATTTGCCAGCCTGTGAATATGATACTTACGGCTCATAACATTCTCCATGGAGAATTTATTTGGGGCTGGAGAACTTATAATAAATAATTATCAAGAGGTTTGTTATACCCCATGAAGACACCTATTGGCAAAACAGGAAAATTTTTTATGGTATTAATTAAAATAAAAATTGGCAACAATTGGGGCACGAGAACTATTAAATAACGGAAGTCCGTCAACATTGACATCAATATTTAGGTATTCCGGTTTATCTTCTAAAGCTGCTATTTTGTTAAACTGTTTGCTTAAACCGATATGTAAATAAGAGCCCCCATTTATTTGCTATTCCTTCCTCAACATTTAAAATTTCTTCTATTTCTACATTTTCAAAGTCTAGATTTTTTGTCACGTTTCCTATTGAAACACCTACATCTTCCTCTCGGTCTATATGATTGGAGGTTCCTGCAGATGCTGCAAGTCTTATTCTATATTTCAATTTATCCTGCTCTTTCTTAATTGACCTACGCATTTGCCTATCTTCAATCATTTTTATATTTCTTAATTCCTTAATAGCTGAAAAAATAAATAGGAATACGATGAAAACAAATGAAAAGCTTTTAATTTTATGTTGAAATAAATTTCTATTCTTAAATTTTAATAAATTAATAATTAATTATTATTAATTAATAATTATTAATGTTCATTTTGTACATGGGCATTTCCCGAAAAAGAAAAAATGGTTAGGTTAGGGGGCCAATCATAGGCCAGTATGGCCCTTATTTATCCGGATGGAGAATCTTGAAGTCCTTTAGGATCGCGGTAGTTTTTGCGAAGGCAAGTAGTTCACCTGGCGACCTCTTGGAGGCATCTACTAGTGATGCCAGTACTGGGGCACCTAGGTGCTTTACTCTTGCCTGCGTTAGGGCTGGGCCCTTACAGATGAGATTCTCCAAGGTTTTGGATTCCCACTAGTAGTCTGCAGTCTTTTCGGGATAGATGCAGTACATACACTCATAAAAATATTTTTCTAGATTTAAGAAAAACAGCACTAAAAAATTATCGCCCTTAAACTAAGAAACATATTCTAGAATTAAGAAAAGGCTTTCATAAATTTAGGGAATGGCACCATAAAATCAAGACAAGCCACCATAAACACGTTTTTTTTAGGGATAATTTACATTTTTGTTCTTAAATATAGGGCGATTTTTCCTGATTTTGTTCGTTTAGCTTCCTTCTCAATATACGGGCGAATCGTCATAATTTAGCAAGTCAATTTTTCGTGTAACGAAGTCAAATTCGCCCTGTACTACAGTTTACAGATTAAATTAAAAAAAAAAAATGTATGAGAATGACAGAGAAGAAGATATTTTTGGTATTCGTCGGGAGGGCTTCGGGTTTTCAGTTCGTGTAAAGGGTAAGGGCAAAGGGTGTATAGAGTGGAAGATTTGTAACGCCATACGATTTTTTCGTGCTGGCTTTTGAACTGGCTCCAGGCTCTCTTACATTTTTCATTCAAAAGCCAGCGAGAGAGCGCTCTAGAGCCAGCCGCTCTCTAGAGTCTAGAGCACTCTCACGCATACAGCGATGTTTTCGTGCTGGCTCTAGAGCCAGCAGCTCTCTCATACCACTAAGCAAGAAACACATAGAGGTGTCAAACAGTACCAAAAAGTACTATCACAAAAACGGCTGAGCCTGGAACCCCAGAGCTTGGTAGAATTATACAAGGTAGTCTCGTCGGCAAAAGCACTCCCCTATTCATTACTCACAACAAGTGCGAGTGAGAGGAGTCTGCGAAGTAAGTGCGAGTGAAACGACAAAAGAGCTTTTAGTTTAACCCTTAGATAGTCCATGGGGGTTAAATTGTTCATATATAGAAAAAGGAGTTAAACTGTTTTATTGTTTAATTTTTAATAGTTTTGAATTTGAAATTAATTAATTACTTAATTTTTGTTTTTGTATACCTATTTTTTTGTTTAAATTCTTAATTTTAAAATATATGCGAATCTTAAAGTAAAATTTTTTTATATCTAAATTAATGCTTATATTCATAGCACCTATTAATAGTTTCTCCTTAACGTTTTTGTAGTACTAAAATAATCAGAAACTATATCTAAAAAAACCAATTTCCAGCTCCTTAATTTCCTTCCACAATCACTTTTATCAATTTTCCTCCATGCACGTGCTTTCGACAGAAATTGCAGAACGACATCTCACACAAGGGTTAATAGTAAAAAAAAAAAAATCGTCCGCACACAACCCATTCCTTTGACAAACGAAAATTCTACTATGCCCCAGAGCACCCGAACGATATGTCTAGAACCTCAGAGTGCCTTCGGCTTTTTCGAGTTCGAAGCAGTCGTTCGAAACCGAGCACACGTTTCTGTGCGCTGTGCTCCCGTTTCTTTGTATATGTGTATATGTGTACAAGCGCTCACACGTTTGTATGCGTGTGCAAATTTCTGTTCGCAGAGTCTTTTTCATAGGTTTCGGACGGCCACAGCCAGTGGGCCCAAGCGGCGGCTCACTTGCTTATGACGTCACAGCAATACTTAGCGGTTAGCGCTTGCATTGGGGGACAAATTATTTAAGTTATCTAACTATAATTACCACTTATTTTAATTTAATTTTTGTTTTTCCTGACAATATATTTCCCAAAAGTCATTTTATTAATGAATCATCGATGAATTGTTGATGAATCAATGAAATTTACACAATATGCGTTGAGGTTCCAGCTCGGTTATTGTCTACTTTTGATGTTGATAGCTTATCTGCGATTGCGAATATATCAGTTTTTTTTCGCGTTTCCCAGTGCCCCTACTGCTGCGCCCTCTACAGGCAGCCAGCTGAATCGAAGCATTTCCTGTCAAACATTCAAAACATATTGAAAGAAGAAATTGGAGATCAAAATTTTATTTTTTTGTTCAGGTTCAGTAAGAAACGAAGTCATGCCACCCAAGAAGTCGAGTTTGGGTCGTCGTACTCGCAATACTGAAGCAAAAAGACGGAAGATTACGAATATGACTGACGAAGAACGGGCCTCCATCCGAGAGACTTAGCGGCTGAAAGCAATGCAGATGCCAACGCGGAATCAGCAGAAAGACGATCAGATAGGCTTGAGAGAAAACGAGTGAGAGTTAGGCAGTCGCGTTCTGCAGCAATCGATTTGATTCACTCTCAAAATAATGAATTCGACAGGGCAAGGGTAGCTGAAGCTCGGATGCTCCAGGAGGAACAAGGAAAACATTCCTCATTACATTGATTCTGGCTACGGTTCGAGCTAACAAGGACATAGCTTTAGCTCTTGCTTCATCTAGAATCGCTGCGATATTGTTACCTGGTGGGAGGACTGCTCATTCAGCGCTGAAGTTGCCGTTGAACATGCAAATCATCGAGACTCCTACGTGCAACATTTCCAGAGCATCTGGCAAGGGAAAAGTATTGCGAAGATGTAAATTCAAACTCGATATCCGAATAAATTATAGGAATCACGATGGGCTTAGTGGACGAGCGACTCTCGCTGCCAAGAACAAAGATGTCTACCAGCTCAATCATGTAATCCAGTCCAAGCAATTCATTGGCCAGCCAACATCGATTTTTTCCATCTCTACGTCCGCATCGAAGAAGAAAACGCGTAATTGTAAGTAAATTGGGATTAATTTATTATTTTATAAATTACTTATATTATGTTTCATATTAGTGTTCTGTTGGTGGTGTTGGCTGAAGTAGTGGAGTGGACGGTCATGGACAGATACCTGAAACGTAAGTAATTTTAATATAAAAGCTGTCGAAATTTGGACATAAATGCCTGAATATGTGTACCTCTGCTTGGATGCAACCGCATGATATGTACATATGTACATTTGTACGTTATACGTTTTATGTTTATATGAAAATATTACTTTTTAAGGAACATCAAATTCAGAGGAAAATGTGGAGGAGCCAGCTCAAAAAAAGAAGCGAGAAGCTTCCATCGCTTGGAATCATTTCAAGAAAACGGTTGAAAAAAACACATGCCGTTTGTAATTACTGTGGAAAGGCCATAAAAACGATGGGAAACACCACAAACCTTCTTAACCATCTGAGCAACGTACATCCAGAACGGCTTAAAGACAGCAAAGGCAAAAATCATACAACCGCTTTAGATGTGTTTATGGGAAAGTCCACTGTGCATTATATCAATGATTCGGCGAGGAAAAGAAAGATTGATGAAATGGTGCTAAACATGATTGCTGTGGATGTTCAGCCTTTTAGTTGTGTCGAGGATGAGGGTTTCATTGCCCTCCTGAAAGAAATGGACCCTCGATACAAATTGCCAAGTAGGACATACTTGCGGGATGTTTCTTTGCCAATACAATATGAACAAGAAAGGAGCTAACTTCGGCACGCCGAAGTTTATATACCCTTGCAGATAGAACTTCTATGAATAGGAATCCATACAATATTAATTATATATATTTGTGTTAAAAAACAATGAAGTAATACCTGCTTTCATTTCATTCACCTATACATATTATATTTGCAGTTTTACATTCACAGATTTGCATTTTTCCTCTACATCAAACGATCGTTTGTATGGCACCTATATGATATAGTCGTCCGGTTTTTATGAAATTTGCCACAAAATTTAAGACTTATATAAAATGGCTATACCTCAAATTTGATGAAAATCAGCTGAAAACTAAAAAAGTTATAAATTTAATTGTATTAATTTATCGATAGTTCCTATGGGAGCTATATGATATAGTAATCCGATTTTCATAAAATTTTACACAAAATTTTAGAATAATATGAAATGGCTATATCTCAAATTTGATTAAATTCTGTTGAAAACTAAAAATGTTATCGCCACCGCGATTGTCAGTCTTCCGACAACAGCCACCGCCATTCTCATTCCTCTCAAATTTATCGATCGTTCCTATGGGAGCTATATGATATATTAGTCCGATTTTCATAAAATTTTACACAAAATTGTAGAATAATATGAAACGGCTATATCTCAAATTTGATGAAAATCTGTTGAAAACTGAAAATGTTATACTTTTTAATTGAATTAATTTCTCGATCGTTCCTATGGGAGCTATATGATAGTCGTCCGATTTTCATAAAATTTTACACAAAATTGTAGAATAATATGAAATGGCTATATCTCAAATTTGATCAAATTCTGTTGAAAACTAAAAATTTTATAATTTTTTTTGTAAAACTTTTCCGATCATTCCTATGACAGCTATATGATATAGTCGTCCGATCCGGCCCGTTCCGACATATATACGAGTGAAAGTATATAGAAAACTAACTGCAAAGTTTCATTCAGATAGCTCCAAAACTGAGAGACTAGTTTGCGTAGAAACGGACAGACGGACAGACGGACATGGCTAGATCGACTCGGCTGTTGATCCTGATCAAGAATATATATACTTTATATAGTCGGAGGTGCCTCCTTCACTGCGTTGCAAACTTCTGACTGAAATTATAATACCCTGCAAGGGTATAAAAATGTAAAGCAAAGCTGAGAGAAATACTGAACAGCGTTAATTATCTGGCATTAACCACAGACCTGTGGACATCTCGAGCCAACGAAGGCTACATAACTATAACATGTCATTTTATATCCACCAATTTCAAATTGGAATCAGCCATTTTAGCAACGCAGCATCTTCTAACGCCAACCAATCACACAGCTGCGAATATAGCAGATACCATTAAATCGGTGCTATCAGATTGGTCGATATCGCAAAAAGTGGTATGTATGGTTTCAGACAACGATGCATCGATGAAAAAAGCATGCGAGTCATTAAAATACAAACACTTACCGTGTGTGGCCCACACAATCAACCTGCTGGTCCAGGACATGTTGAAACAGCAAATTTTAGATGATATTCTAAGCAGGTGTAAGACAATAGTAGCTTTTTTCAAACGAAGTTCGAAGTTCGAAGTTTAGCATACTGCGTATGCTAAATTTAAGGCAGCGCAAAAAACAGAAAATCCGTACGGCCTGATACAAGAAATGCCGACCCGCTGGAATAGCGCGTACGAGATGATTAAAAGAATAATTATAACAAACGAATACATAAGTGTAGTCTTGGCAGTATCCCACAATGCCCCACTACCGTTGTCTGCCGAGGATATTGATACATTAAAAGAATTATCCATGTTGTTAGCCCCGTTTGCGGATGCAATTCTGTCGGTTTCAACGAACACAAATGTATCAATTTCATTAATTATTCCCGTTGTTTGCGAACTTTTCCATTAAATTAATGGCTTGGAACTTAAAACAGTGGAAGGAATCGCTGCCTCGAATTATGTGAAGATTCGTTTACGAGAAAGGTTATTTCCATACGAAACAAGAACTATTCCACGCGTAGCCACTATCATTGATCCCCGATTTAAAAAACAGGGATTCCTTGGCGCATCGAACGCGGAGGAAGCGGCCAAGGCTCTACAGGAAGAGCTGAACTCCATTTGTATTACAATCCCACGACCGCAGCCGGCACCACCAACAGAGGAACCGACACGGTTCTCATTTCTTAAAACTAAAATTGAGGGAAGAGTGCAATCCTTTCGTGCTGATTCAGTCATTCTGTTACGGCAACATTTAGAAAAAGGGAACCAGCCGGAAAACTGCGATCCCCTTGCGTATTGGAAGGTAAGACCCTATATGCTAAGACATAAATTAAACATACTATCTTATTTCAGATCTCAACTGAAGAAGCTTTAAAAAAGATATCCAAGAAGTTCCTATGCATTCCAGCTTCGTCATGCGAGTCGGAACGTCTGTTTAGCAAGGCAGGCCAAGTTATTTCAGACCGTCGTACTCGCCTTTCCCCATCAGTCGTCGACAAGCTTTTGTTTCTCAACAAAAACAAAAACATAAATAAAATTGAAATTTCATAAAAAATAATTTTTTTATTTAAAACGTCGATGTTTAATCGATTTTTTGCGCCAAAAACATCGAAAACATCGATGTCCGTGAACATCGATGTTTCTCCACCTCTACTGTTTACCTGCAAGTGAAAACACGAAAAAGCAATAGAAAAAAAAGGACCGTGCCTCCAACAACAAAACGAACCACGATCCGGAAAAACGGATCCTCAAGTCCGTTTTTTTTCTCTCAAAGTCCCGTTTGGCTATCTTGTGTCCGAGTGTTTTGCTTCCTTGTAAACAGGGTATAAAGGATATATCCGACGAGGCAACAAGTTACTTAAAATGTTATTGCAACTCAAACAATTTTGTTCGATATGCAATTATTTTTTCATTTGCGTTTTATATTTAAAGAATATTTATTTCTAATACCATCATTATAATTGTTAATGATAATATATTATACACATACAAATGCTAAATTTCTAGGGTGCGAAACAGTTGGTTCGATTTTAATTGTTAACTTATTTGCTTTTGGCTCATCTCACTCGTTTGAAGAGTGAGTGAGGCAGTGAGAGAGACAATCACCATGGCAGCATTAGAGCGTAGGCTCCGTACAAGTCGCAGTCGGCAGAGCGTCGACTCTAAAGAAGTCGCAGCCGGCAGAGCTTCGACTTGGTAGAAGTCGCAGTCGGCAGAGCGTCGACTCTATAGAAGTCGCAGTCGGCGCGTTGATGACAGTGGCTATTGATGACACGCGGTACTGCAGGGTACTCTTACATGCAAACGCATTCTATTTTTAGATCTTTACGCTCTCAACTTTGTGAGAGCAGGGAGAGGGCCATTGTCGTTTGAACCAAAAAATTAGCCTCATATTGCAAAACGAATGTATGGTCGTGAGGCATCTTGTAAATTGTATAGTCTTTGGTATGGCCTTTTCGAATACAATTGATGCACAAGGAGGCCGCATTTGCAAACTCGAATTTTTGAATTTGCAGAGACACGCCCAAACGGGCTGAAACTCTGTAGTGAGTGATCTGCTGCATTGCAATAGCTACAAGTTTGCTGAGGCTTACTGAAAATGAGCTACGATTAAGTGGTTTACTCAACCGTAATTTTTCTTGCTTCGGTTTTGTTGATTCTTCAGCCGATAAGTGCTGATTTCGGCGATTGAACATTTTCTCTTAATCGGACCACAGTGCCAATGTCTCATAGTCGAGCTGTTCCTCCCATTTTTGTTTGGTCATTGGGTCGACTCTATTCAATACCAAATATATCAATATATGTACATATATGTATATATATTATAAATATAATACTAGGAAACCTAGCGAACTTCGTTTCGCCACCAGATGGCTTCGTTTTATGTAACATTTCGTTTGGTGATACAAAAAAATGAAGAAATATTTTTTATTTTTGTTTTATATTTGAAAAGTAATGGAGCCACTTTAACTTTTTCACTTGCGCAGCACAATCCCGCCGTTTCTCTTTTGAACTTTAACGCATTGCAATATCGGCATATAGTCGTCATAGGTCCAATATCTTAATTTTCATCATCACTGTAGTTCTCCGTTAATGCCACACTTTCTCTTATTATATTTTGTGTTTGTTCGTTTAAGTTTTGTGAATACACGTCGTCCTTTTGGACTATAATCTCAAATGCACGATCCACATAATTAACACATTTCAACTTATGTATCGAATCGCTACACTCAAAATAAATGTTACAGGCAAGTTGTTAGCTCGAGATCGGAGCGCACGCAAGATATTTTTCCAGCTTCGGCTCGTCGGCTACGGGAGTGTTGGTCTTGCTCGGATCTCGGGTTGCCTTTGCATAATTTTAAACAGAAATGAATGCGTGCAACAACAAGCTTATACCGGGACAGAGATGCAGACAACACGCAAATAAAAGTTGAGGAAAAATTTAACTCCCTTCGGCTTACTTGCCCCTTCTCAGCACTCCTGGCATTCTGGAGGCTCTAGTTTGCCCACCCTTCCTATGCTCGCTCCCATCCTCAGCGCTATATATGTTACATAGCTTGAGCGACCCCTTCTACAAGTGCTACCCTACATTACAAGGCATACCAGCTGCGGCCAATTCTCAACATTTTGAAACATTATTATAATTTTTTTTAAAACTAGAAATATATAAATTCATTCCTTAAAATAGAAAACGTAGATAGGCAATTAAACATTTAAACTTAACATACAATAATAAATAAATATACGCCATTTAATTCGATTTCGGACATTAATAAGAAATAATGGCAAAGCAATTTAAGGCAAGATATTATTTACGCTGACTGAAATTCAATATACATGTTGCAACAACAAAAATAACAAATAGCTATGGAGAAGCATTAAAGCTCTCAGCTTAAATAGCCCTAAGCGCAATCGCCTTATGTATCGGCGTTCTTGTCTTTTCCCCTTCCCTCTTCGTTTTTCGCCGTTGGTTCGGTTAAATTTTCGCTTCTTTCTTTTTCATTAACTGCTCATGATTTGGTATATTCTCTTTTTTTTCAATTTATTTCCTTCTTTACTTGAAATTATTTAAATTATTAGTCTTTGGTAAGGGTTAGCTTCGGGTTTTCAGTGCGTGTAAACTGATCAAAGAGTTAAGTTGCGTGTAACCACCAGTTTTGCCAACTCTTCAGGTCATGAAAAAGCTAACCAACCCTTGAAAAAAGTTAGAAATATCTAGAAAATTTTAATGATAGCTAAAAAATTACGGTAGAGTATTGAAACAATATTTGTTATTAATTATTTAAGTATTTTTGCCAACATATCAAGTTCTTCAATTATCTCCTCTTCTCCAGCTGAATTTGAATTTTTTCATATTTTTATTTCGAGAAGTTTAGGAAATGGAGTGGGCGGATGGTTTCCAAAAGAATCCTCAGCCGTCGTCAGCCAATAATTCCTCCTTGTTCGTTGATAGGGTTGCTTCAGTGTTGTTGTTGGTGTTGTTCACTTTATGTCTCTTGCACAGTAAAACAAGTAGTTGTAGATTAAATCTAAAACCCCGCTCAAGGGCTGCTGGGACCGGTGGAGTCGCCTTCGGCTGCAAGACGAGAGGGAGCGAGCGAAGGTCGGGACCAGCGAGAGCGAAAGCTCGTGCTCCCACACTGCTGCTCGAAATTAATCGCCCTTGTGGCGCGAACATTCTCCCCCCCCCCCCCTTGCGCACGCAAGACCGCGTTAGGCCTCTCGGCATGCTCCGGAGACGGTCCATCCGAATACGGTGCTCTGGGCGACGGGCAATCCCTCGTCCAATTTCAGGAACCCCGGTTGGATCAGTTTCGGATACAAGTCCGATCCTAACACGAGGGAAATTGTCGCTGGGTGATGGAACAAGGGATCCGCCAGACGGATGTCTTCAAATTTCGCACGGGTGACGTCGCTCAGAGTCCGTGTAGGGGTTCTGATCTTGAGGCTGGGATCGAGCCTCAAAATCACCTCCAGGCTGAAACTGCCGGTCCGGGACCGGATGGTCGCCGAGCAGACCTGGACTTCTCCTACGTCCACGGTGGGTAGTCTATACGCCGCCGCCAGCGACCGGTCAATCGAGCTGACCGTCATGCACGGGTCAATCATGGCCCCCATCTCGAAGGTCGTCTTCCCGGTATCAAGCACGACGCAGGCCGTCGGGAGCACATGAACGACCTTCTGGTGCAGCAACGCTGCCACCGACGAGGATGGAGTGGAGGCCGCAGGACGGGTTGCCTATATTGCTGGCGACGGAGACCTGGAGACGGTCATCACGGACGGCCGCGGCTCCCTCGCCCGACGCGGAGCAGGCGGGCGCGCCGTGCGTTTCGAAGAAGGTGCTGGTGGCGATGAACGCGGCGGCTTTTCATGCAGATGCAGCAACGTATGGTGGCTCTCGCCACACTTTTTGCAGCCATCTATGCTGCGACACGTTCCGTCTGAATGTTGGTGGGCGAGGCAGTTCGAGCAGTACTTGTTTATCAGTACTGCTCGAAGGCGCTTTTCAGTGCTCAGTTTTAGAAACCTTTTTCACTTCCGAAGAGGATGGATTCCCCGGCAGACTCGGCAGCGGTAGGAGTTCTTACCTCGTGAACGTCTGCTGTCCAGGGTTTCGGTGGTTCGAGGACGCGGCACCATGATGTCGAGTTGTTCTGCGGGGAAACGAAAAAGAAAAACTTTAATGGGAGTCGGTCATGTGGTTGGAAACGGAAAGATTTTCATCGTTGGATACGTAGGGGACTTTACTCTCCCCAGGGAGGCGGATGACCTTGTGGACGGGCCGTTTTATTGGGCCGCGCGCCGTACGGATCTCCACCACTCGAACTCGGCCGTCAGCGCCCGGACAAACCGAAATGATTCTCCCGAGCCGCCACTCGTTCGGTGGCAGATTGTCATCCTTGACGACTACCATATCGTCTATTTTGAGATTCGTGGTCGGAAATTGCCACTTGTTGCGTTTGTGGAGCTCTTTTAAATACTCCTCTTTCCATCGTGCACTAAACTGCTGGTGTTGGGCCTTCAAATGTTGCCATCGATTCAGTATCGATTTTGCTTCGCCTTTTATCTCGGGCTCAGCCGTGGAAAGCAACGGCCCTCCAATTAGGAAATGGCCTGGTTTGAGGGCCAGCAAATCGGATGGATCTTCGGACATGGGGGAGAGGGGCCTAGAATTGAGGCGAGCTTCGATCTTCGCAAGAAGCGTCGCTAGCTCCTCGAATGTGTACTTGCGGGTAGCCGTGGATTTGTAGAAAAGGGTTTTGAAACTTATCACCCCGGCTTCCCACAGACCCCCCATGTGTGGAGCCCCTGGTGGTATAAAACGCCATACTAGTCCTTGAGGACTGTATGCTGCATTTACGGTCTCTTGGACGAGCTGTAGGAAGTCCCTTGATAACACAGCTGCTTCCCGCACAAAGGTCTTGCCATTGTCCATGTGGACCCGCTGAGGACAACCGCGCCTAGCTACGAAACGAGCAAAGGCTGCTAGGAACTTCTCGGTTGTGAGATCGGATGCGGGTTCCAAATGGATAGCCTTAGTAGAGAAACACACGAATACACACACGTATCCTTTGGTAACGAGACATGCTCTCCCAGTATAATTTTTGATTTCGAAAGGGCCAGCATAATCAATGCCCGTGTAGGTAAAGGGCCTGGAGAAGAAGACTCGGTCTCTCGGAAGGTCGCCCATCAGCTGTGTTTGAAGTCTTTTCTTATATATTGTGCACACTTTACACGGATTCACCACAGCCTTGACAAGATTCTTGATCTTCGGAATCCAATACTTTGACCGGATCAGGCGCACAAACAATGGACTGCCGCCGTGGAGCGTAATCTGGTGAGTCAACTGAATGAGAAGGCGGGCCAGCCTTCAGTCGTAGGGCAGAAGGATCGGATGTCGCTCATCGTACTGCAGAGCTTTTGACGCCGTGACGCGCCCACATGCCCTTAGAAGACCGTGTCGGTCAATGAACGGATATAAGTTCACAATTGAAGATGCCACTGGAAGGGGCCGTTTCTCTCGCAAACACTTGTACTCTTGGCCGTATGCTCTACGCTGCGCAATGGAGATCAGCGCTCGTTCTGCCTCTCGAATTTCTTCACTCGTGAGTCGTGAAGTGGGCGAAATTGAGCCCTTGCGGCAGCGCCTGAAGAATCGTAGAACATACGCCAGGACTCGCAACGCTTTGTCCAGCTTCGAGAAGTGTTCCAGAAACTCGTCAGAGGGGGCCTTACTAAAATGCACCCTGACCGCCCGCTGCTCTAGCTCTGTGTTCGGATGCAAATCGCTCTACACTGGCCATAGCTCTTGTGGCCCTTGCAGCCAATCAGGTCCATGCCACCACAGTTGACTGTCCGCTAGCTCGTGTAGGGACACGCCTCGACTAGCTAAATCGGCGCAGTTCTGTTCGGATCGAACATGTGCCCAGCAGTCGACTGGTATTGCCTGGGTTATCTTGGCAACTCTGTTGGCAACAAACGTGGTCCAGTTGCAAGCAGGCTTTCGTAACCAGGCCAGCACGATCGTGGAATCGGTCCAGCAGCGTACGTCGGAGCTGGCAGTCGGCATATGTGGAAGAATCGTTGCCACCATGTCGGTCAACAGAACGGCACCGCAGAGCTCTAGCCTAGGAAGGGACACGGTCTTTACTGGAGCGACTCGTGTCTTGGCCGTAAGGAGGTGTGCGAAGGTTTCGTGCCCAAACTCGACGCGCACGTAAATAGCCGCTCCAAAAGCCTTTTGGGACGCATCGCAGAAGCCATGGTACTCAACCTTTATATCGGGCTGGTACCGGACCCATCTCGGAACCCGGATCTGGCTGAGGTCGGAATACTCCAGGAGGAACGATCGCCATCTCTGACTCATTTCGCTAGAAAGCGTATCGTCCCAGCCCAGATCTTGCAGCCAAATTTCTTGCATGAAAATCTTGGAGCGCACTATGAACGGAGCGAGCCATCCGGCCGGATCAAACAACCTCGCAATTTGGGATAACACCTCGCGCTTGGTGTAGGAGGTTTTCAGTGCTATTTCTGGAGGGACGAAATAAATTTCGTCGGACCTTGCCTTCCAACGAATACCGAGGGTCTTGGCCGTAGTTTCGGTATCGATGTCGAGGAACTCGCTATGAAGAATGTGCTCGACTGGAATATTCTCCAAAATGGACCTGTGGTTGGCAGTCCACTTCCTTAATGGGAAACCCGCGGAGTTAAGAGCCTCTTGCAACTCTTGGATTGAGATTTGGGCTTCCTTAAGGGAGTTTGCTCCTGCCAAGACGTCATCGACGTACATGTTTTAATTAAGAATCCGACTGGCTTTTGGAAATAGCCATTGGACATCCTCTGCCAGCTTTTTTAGCACTCGAATGGCGAGGAAGGGCGCGCAGTTGACCCCGAAGGTCACCGTTTGCAACTCGAAGTCTCGCATATCCCCTTCCTTATTTCGGAACAGAATCCTTTGAAAGGGCGTATGCTTCGGATCGACCCAGATTTGACGGTACATTTTTGTGATGTCTGCACTAAATACGTATTGAAAGTACCGCCACTTCAAAATCTGGATAGTTAAATCGGATTGCAGGACTGGGCCAGCATGAAGAATATCATTTAAGCTGGTTCCATTTGCAGACGGACTGGAGGCGTTAAATACAACGCGAAGCTTTGTCGTGGTGCTCTCGGGCTTAAGTACTGCATGATGTGGAAGGTAATAGGTAGGAGAACTATGAGTCGGTGAAACTTCCTTCATATGACCCAGATCCAGATATTCCTGAATCACGCTGTCATATTGCTCTTTTAGGGAAAAGTCTCTTTTTAAACGATTCTCGTTTCGAAGAAACTGAGCCAACGCAATGGAACTTGAATATCCCAGATTGGATCCGGAGTTTTCAGGGTCGCACGTATCTCCCGCTTGCGTCTCTTTTCGTAGTTCGAATAAAATTAGTCTCACAATAAGACTCCGACTCTCCTACCATCTTCATTGGAAGATCCTCCACCTCCCAGAACTTGCTGAGAAGGGTGTCCAATGCATCATTATGATCATGGCGAACCTAAGTCGGGAAGGATGCGACTCGGCTGGCCTGAATACTGGAGATCGGCCCCGTTAGCACCCACCCAAAGATGGGCTCTTGGCCTAGAAGTGAGCCGCATATATCTCTTTGCGTGCCACCCGTCATCACTGACGGTAGAATATCGGCCCCGATTAGGATGTCGATCTGGGCACTTTCAAAGAACCGAGGGTCCGCCCATTGAAGATCGGGCAGGTCCTTCAAGGAATTTTTTGAAACTGGATGCGACGGCAATTTGCCTGCTAATTCCGGGAGGACATAGGCTACGGTGTCTAATTGTAGCCCCGGTTTAGTAGGGGAGCGGATTGCGAAATTGCAAAGTTTTGTCGACTTTGCCGAAACCGAATGGTTTAGCCCGGAGACTTGCGTCTGGATGTTGCGGAATGGCAACTTAACAATCTTGAAGAGACGCTAGGAAATGAACGTCGCCTCTGAACCCGAGTCGATTAAGGCTCGTGCTCGGTAATGTGTTCCCAAGTGGCACACGTCGATAATCGCCGTGCCCAGTAGAACGGCTGTAGTGCCGGTGGCGAAGTAATTTTGCACCGTTGATGTGCTCGCAGATGCATTGCTGCTGGAGGGTCTTGAAGGCGTAGGGGGCGAGGTGGAACTCGCATGGTCGGAACTTGGGGGGCCGCGATGCAGAAGCGTATGATGCTTCCCCTTGCATGTGAAACAACTGTAGGGGCTTGGGCAATCACGAAGCTGATGGCCTCTCGCGAAACAATTCAGACAGAGCTGCTTCTTTTTGATGTACCCGGAGCGCGCATCGACGGACATTTGAAGAAAGCGCGGGCACAATCTTACCGGATGATTCTCTTTGGAGCATAAGTCACACCCTCTCTGTTTGGTGCTGACCTTTGTCTCGAAGGATTGAAGCTTTTTCGGAAATGTCTGCGTTGGTCTCATATCATCGATGGCCTCTAATGTCTGATACCTCTCACTCAGGAAAGTATTCATTTCCTCCCAAGCTGGTATCTCGGATTTTGAAGTGAGGGACTGTTCCCATAAGGACAGGGTGGCCTTTGGCAATTTGCTTGCGCACAGGAAAACCAGTAGACAATCCCAGTTTTCTGTGGAGATTTGGGAGTGTGCTAGCGCTGTTAAACACCCCTGAATCGTGGACTGGAGCTCCTTTAGAGCATGTCCCGACTCTTGAGAAATGGAACTCATGTTGAAAAGGAGCTTGAGTTGGCTGTTGACTAGGAGTCGCTTGCTCTGGAACCGGTCTTGAAGAGCTTCCCACGCTGAAGCGAAGCCGTCATTTCTCAGCGGGGATTTTGCGACAATGGTCTTTGCTTCGCCACTAGTCTTCGTGAGAAGATGAAACAGCTTCTCGACCGGGGTCAGCCTGGGGTTATAAACATAAACTGCCGTGAACAGGTCCCTGAAAGTGGGCCATCGGAGGTAGTCCCCGTCGAAAACTTCCGTATCACACGGAGGTAGACGACAACCGGACGAAGGTTGGGGTTGAGAGGGAGCTGGAACGGTAGGAGGCGACACCCTTTCTAGGGTCTCACCAATTTGTGCTGCACATGCCTCATATACCGAGTAGCAATAATCATATTTTAATTGCAGCATCGGAGTGTTTATCTTTGCCTCAAAAAGGCTTACGCGATCGCTGACCGCAATAAACTTGTGCAAAGCTGCGGTTGCTGCCGTTGGCTGGTCGGAGGTCACCCTTAGGAATTCACTCCCGGAAGTGGAGGGGATCTCAGGCTTAACTGCCAGTGACGATTCGCTGGATGCTTTCGCCAATGGACGGGAAATTACAATCCGGGGAGTGGTCTTTGAACTCGGCGACGGAAGCTCCCTTCCTGGAGATCCCGACAATACGGTTCTTCCTTTCGGACTGACTGACTTGGGTGTTGGCCTAGCGCGAGGCGGTACTGGAGTGGGTGGGTCGGCTTTGGACTCCTTTCCTGGCGCAGATGTCGGTTTCGACTTTCCCACTATGGGCATGCTCAATTAGGGCCTGACGAAACCGAGACCGCCTGACTGACGCACTGCTCAAAAAAAACACTGCGACAAGGCCTGGACTAGGACGAGCCACCCAGTCTAAATCTCAATTCAGAGAGAGAAAAAAAAAACAAATAAATTAGCTAAAAAAATAGCTGAAAATGCGGCTACCAATGTTAGCTAAGGCAGATAACTCGAAAAAATATCCCTTTAGCTTGGTCAAATGCGCGACATAAAAACAAAAATCAAACAAAAGAAACTTTAGCTTGCCTTTTTTATACAAAAAAAGCAATTAGATAGAAAACCACACAAAAAAAATAGCCAAATGAGAGAAGGATTCCTCTCTTATTTTTTTTAAATAAATAAAAAAATAGTAGCAGACACTCGGCTGCGTGGGAATCGGCTACAATAGCGCAACCAACCCAACTAGGGACAAATACCGCAACACAATTAAAAAAATAACTTTTCTCGTCAAGCGAATGAAATTAGCTATAGGCCTATTGAGCGGTACCTGACAATCGCTTCCAGCCGACAGCCTCGATTTTAACTTCCGGAATACGACGGATGATCGCAGAAGGGATGTGAGCACGAATCGAGACAGAAAAAAAAAATAAATAAATAAAATAAAATAAATAAAATAAAAAAAACAAGAAAGGAAGCTAACTTCGGCACGCCGAAGTTTATATACCCTTGCAGATAGAACTTCTATGAATAAAAAACCATACAATACAAATTATATATCTTTGTGTTAAAAAACAATGAAGTAATACCTGCTTTCATTTCATTCACCTATACATATTATATTTACAGTTTTACATTCACTGATTTGCATTTTTCCTCCACATCAAACGATCGTTTGTATGGCACCTATATGATATAGTCGTCCGATTTTCATGAGATTTACCACAAAATTTAAGACTTAAATTAAATGCCTATACCTAAAATTTGATGAAAATCAGTTGAAAACTGAAAAGGTTATAAATTTAATTGTATTAATTTATCGATCGTTCCTATGGGAGCTATATGATATAGTAGTCCGATTTTCATAAAATTTTATGCAAAATTGTAGAGTATAGTAAAATGGCTATATCTCAAATTTGATCCAATTCTATTGAAAACTGAAAAAGTTAAAAATTTTTTTGTAAAAATTTTCCGATCATTCCTATGGCAGCTATATGATATAGTCGTCCGATCCGGCCCGTTCCGACATATATACGAGTGAGAGTATATAGAAGGCTAACTACAAAGTTTCATTCAGATAGCTTCAAAACTGAGAGACTAGTTTGCGTAGAAACGGACAGACGGACAGACGGACAGACGGACAGAAGGACAGACGGACAGACGGACAGACGGACAGACGGACATGGCTAGATCGACTCGGCTGTTGATCCTGATCAAGAATATATATACTTTATATAGTCGGAGGTGCCTCCTTCACTGCGTTGCAAACTTCTGACTGAAATTATAATACCCTGCAAGGGTATAAAAATCGATAAACTGGAAAAAATAACCAGCTATAAAATAGCTAACGCGTGTGTAGCTCGTTATGCAGCAATTATGGAAAGTAAAAAATAAATTTGGATAATTTTTTTTTTTTTTTTAAATCAGTTCGTCGGCACTGTTCGGCTGTGGACTGTATAAGTGCAGGGCTTGTACACGCTCTAGGCACAAAGAGGAGACGAAAAAAAAGAAATGACAAATAATCACTTGATATGCCCTTATGCGGGCGTGTGTATATATGTATGTATGTAATTGGAGATCGATGCTCAGCGCAGAATAGCGCGAAGCTTGCCCAATGTATATGTATGTATGTAGAGAATTAAAGAGATTGATGCTCAGCGCAGAATAGCGCGAAGCTTGCCCAATATATATGTATGTAGATAATTGAAGAGATCGATGCTCAGCGCAGAATAGCGCGAAGCTTGCCCAATGTACATATACATATGTCTGTAGATAATTAAAGAGATTGATGCTCAGCGCAGAATAGCGCGACGGTTGCCCAATATGTATGTATATATGTATGTAGACTTATTATTATTATTTTTAAATGATATTTGTGCAAACGTGTTTTTGTGTATATATATTTCTTTATTATTATTTATTTTTTTTTTTGTATTATATATAAAAAAGGTTATATTTTTGAGTGTGTGTGTGTATAATTTTTTTTTTTCGTATTGTATATTAAAAAATTATTTTTTTGTGCATATATGTATATATGTGTGTGTAGATTTCCATATTGTATATTACAAAATAGGGTTATTTCTTGTGCATGTGTGTGTGTGTATATATATATATTTTTTCGTATTGTATATTAAAATTGGGGTTATTTCTTCTGCATGTGTGTGTGTGTGTGTATATATATATATACATATATTTTCGTATTGTATATTAAAAAATTAAGTGCAGTTTAATGACGGACACTGGTATTTTTGTGTGTGAATAGGCCTCTGGATTAAATAATATATATATATATGTACATATATATATATATATGCTTGGAACAGCGGATCACAGTGAGTCGAAGTAGGGGGCCGATATTGGCAAGCGCTTAAGCACTTAGAAATGAAGAAAATTCACTGTGGCTGAGCATATGTACATATGTATGTATGTATGTAAGTATGCACTTGGATGTACATATGTATATGCATATATATATACATATATATTTATTTGGCACTTTTCACTTTTATGGAATCGGATGGAAAGAAAAAAAAAACGCCGTTGGAAAAAAGAATATGGCGACCACGGACGAATGGAAGGCGAGTCGTACTTATCTTTGGAAAAAATCCGCGATGGGGCACTGGTGCGATCAGGATAGATCCGGCGATCGAAGGACCATGAAATGGAGTGGGCGGATAGTGTCCAAAAGAATCCTCAGCCGTCGTCAGCCAATAATTCCTCCTTGTTCGTTGGTAGGGTTGCTTCAGTGTTGTTGTTGGTGTTGTTCCCTTTATGTCTCTTGCACAGTAAAACAAGTAGTTGGCTTCAATTTGGTTCGCTTTATTAGGCACATCATTTACGATTAAATCTAAAACCCCGCTCAAGGGCTGCTGGGACCGGTGGATCGCCTTCGGCTGCAACACCAGAGGGAGCGAGCGAAGGTCGGGACCAGCAAGAGCGAAAGCTCGTGCTCCCACACTGCTGCTCGAAATTAAGTGTCCTTGTGGCGCGAACAGGAAAAATTGAATAATTATAAAAATATACTTTTGACACATTATTTCAAAATAATTACGCATTCTTTGTACGGAAATTGATATGAGAATTTTTTAGGCAAATCGAAGCTCAAAAATCCCATAACTAAGCCAAAACTCCATTAATTTCGATACGGAAATAAGTTATGTAGTAGTTTTTAATAATTTTATAAGTCTGCATAGTCAAATTAAAATTTTAAAATATTTAAAATTTTGTCAATTTTTCAAATTGTTAAACGTTCATTTTAACAAGAAAATTTTTGAAATAAAAAGTCTCCAAAATTTTTTTCTTTCCTATATGCCCAGAAAGATTCCCTTTTTCTTGCTGATCAATAATATATATGACTTATAGGGTCGGAAACGACTCCTTCACTGCGGTTTGACTGAATTTATTTCTGACTGAATTTATGATACCCTGCAAGGGTATTCGCATCCTTTGGGTCGATATTTGTATGACGATTTTATTACGACCAACAGTTTTAAAAACTCACAACCTAGAAAAAGGAATTAATTTCGATTCGGTAAGCTGTTCTGTGCTAGTTTTTAATAGGTTAATAAATCTGCATACTCAAAGTGAAATATTAAGATACATATTTCAATTTATGTCAATTTTTCAAGATGGTTTTTTAACAATAAAATTAAAAAAAAAAAATTCCAAAAAAGTTGTATTCTTTTTTTATGCTTAGAAAGATTCCCCTGTTCATGCTGATCAAGAATATATATGGTTTGTAGGGTCGGAAATGACTCCTTCACAGCGTTTTAAGCTTCTTACTAAAACGACAACAGCATGCACGGGCTAAATATGAAATTCCTTTAGCTCCCACCCCTTTACGGTTTCGTTTTTCTTCTCCTCCTTTTAAAACGCCAATATGGCGTCGCGCTCTCACTATCGCCCACTCTATACTGCTTAAATGTTGCTATCCTTTTGCTCTTCTCCTGGCCATGGTAAAACATAAAAATACATGAAGTTGGCACAGGTTTTTAAAAAGCTAAATTTACGCATTTTTTGCTTGGAAAAAAGCTATAATTCCCGCTAGCCGCTAGTTCACAATTTATCCCTCATTTCGGTTTTTGAAAAACGAAAGATCTAGTGGAAAAATAGCTACATTGGCAACCCTGCCGTGGATCGATGAGCAGGGGTGCGTTTCTTTGCGCTGTGCTCTCGTTTCTGTGTATATGTACATATATATGTGTTCAAGTGCTCACACGTTTGTATGGGTTTGTAAATTTCAGCATGCAGAGTCCTTTTTATAGATTTCGGACGGCCACAGCCAGTGCGCCGAAGCGGCGGCTCACTTACTTATGACGTCACAGCAATACTTAGCGGCTAGCGCTTGCATTGGGGGACATATTATTTAAGTTATCTAACTATAATTACTACTTATTTTAATTTCAGTTTTTTTTTTTTCTGACAATATATTTTCCAAAATGCATTCTTGACCGACCAAAAATTATTATTGTATTCCATATTGTGTTAAAACAATTTTATTTGTTTCAGTACATTTGCAAATTTATAAAATTATAATAATTAAAAACTAATTTTATAATTAATTAATTAATTGTAAACTAGAAAATAATAGATTTATGGTAAATTTATGACATTATATTTCAACTATGAACATAACGTACTCACATACTTACTTATGTATGTACCCTGCAGTACCACTCATCAGTAATTCATCAACGTTTCATCAACAGTCAAGGGGGTGCTGTTGATGATTCATCGATGACAGGCCATACAAACTGTTGATTTATTTAATATGAGCATGTCCTATGCTGTCATCAATAAAAATTCATCAACAATTTATCGATGATTCATCAACAATTCATCAACAAATTCATCAACTATTTATAAAATACTCATCAACAATTCATCAAAAATGAATCGATTACAAAACAATTAAAATTAAGGGATTTCATAATGGAATTTATTCCCTTTTTATACCCTTGCAGGGTATTATAATTTCAGTCAGAAGTTTGCAACGCAGAGAAGGAGGCATCTCGGACCATATAAAGTATATATATTCTTGATCAGGATCAACAGCCGAGTCGATCTAGCCATGTCCGTCTGTCCGTCTGTCCTTCTGTCCGTCTGTCCGTTTCTAAGCAAACTAGTCTCTCAGTTTTGAAGCTATCTCAATGAAACTTTGTAGTTAGTCTCCTGTATACTCTCACTCGTATATATGTCGGAACGGGCCGGATTCGACGACTATATCATATAGCTGCCATAGGAATGATCGGAAAAGTAAAAAAAAAAGTTATAGCTTTTTCAGTTTTCAACAGAATTTGATCAAATTTAATATATATAGCCATTTTATTATACTGTTCGATTTTGTGTAAAATTTTATGAAAATCGGACTACTATATCAAATAGCTCCCATAGGAACGATCGAGAAATTAATACAATTAAAAATTATAACTTTTTGAGTTTTCAACAGATTTTCATGGAAGTCGGACGACTATATCATATAGGTGCCATACAAACGATCGTTTGATGTAGAGGAAAAATGCAAATCTGTGAATGTAAAACTGCAAATATAATATATATAGTAGAATGAAATGTTTTCATATTATATTAAACAAGAAAGGAAGCTAACTTCGGCACCCCGAAGTTTATATACCCTTGAAGATAGAACTTTTATGAATAGGAATCCATACAATATAAATTATATATATTTGTGTTAAAAAACAATGAAGTAATACCTGCTTTCATTTCATTCACCTATACATATTATATTTGCAGTTTTACATTCACTGATTTGCATTTTTCCTCCACATCAAACGATCGTTTTTATGGCACCTATATGATATAGTCGTCCGATTTTCATGAAATTTGACACAAAATTTAAAGACTAATATAAAATGGCTATACCTCAAATTTTATGAAAATCTGTTGAAAACCGAAAAAGTTATAATTTTTAATTGTATTAATTTCTCGATCGTTCCAATGGGAGCTATATGACAGAGTAGTCAGATTTTCATAAAATTTAATGCAAAATTGTAGAGTATAGTAAAATGACTATATCTCAAATTTGATCCAATTTTATTGAAAACTAAAAAAGTTAAAATTTTTTTTGTAAAAATTTTCCGATCATTCCTATGGCAGCTATATGATATAGTCGTCCGATCCGGCCCGTTTCGACATATATTCGAGTGAGAGTATATAGAAGGCTAACCACAATGTTTCATTGAGATAGCTTTAAAACTGAGAGACTAGTTTGCTTAGAAACGGACAGACGGACAGACGGACATGGCTAGATCGACTCGGTTGTTGATCCTGATCAAGAATATATATACTTTATATAGTCGGAGGTGCCTCCTTTACTGCGTTGCAAACTTCTGACTGAAATTATAATACCCTGCAAGGGTATAAAAATGGCAACAGTGCAACAACTCTCAGAGCTTCACTTAAATCAGTCGTGAACCAAATCAAGGAGCTGCACTATTACGATGGCACACCAGGAAAACTGTCAATATTCATCAACCAAGTTGATCAGTTGTTGACCCTGTACCCAACACAAGATGGCCGGCAAGCTCATATAATGCGCTATAAAACGCGTAATAGTGGACAACGCATTAGAAGCAGTAATCCGCAGGAGCAACATCATGGATGGAGATCCGAGAAGCCTTTTCCACTTCGTTTAAGGATCATAGACCATACGTGACGCTGATAAAACAACTGGAGGAGACGCCATACTCAGGGAGCGTCAGTGAGTTCAACCAGATGCTTGAAGCACAGCATCGTAATATCTTTGATAAGTTAGAATTAGAATGTAACCCCGTAGTTAAGAGCAACTATTCCGATATGTTAAATGGACTATCAAGTCTACAATTGATAAGAAATTACCAGATAGAATGTACATGTCGTTGGCTCGTAAGGATATTGACACTATCCCAAAGTTAAAACAAACCACTATGGAACTTGGTATTTATGATGCAAATCTTGAAGACATGTATTTTCAAAAATCTCACGATTATAATCGCAGGAATAAGGGAAACAAAAATCTAAATAATAATCAAAGATATTACAATACCGAACATAATACAAATTCTTACTATTCGTCTACGTCTCAACATAATAATCAAGCCAGTAACTCGAATCGAAATACCCAGAATCGAAATCCAAATAACCCTACTATTGTTGACCCACAAGTTTATCACAATTTTAGGAACAGGTTAAATCAAGGTAGGCAGAATAACCCATTAAATTATCAGCCCTCTACTTCGCACAACTCGGGTAATAATGGTCCCGTAAACAGACAAAGAGAAAGTAGTAGTGGACAGACTAAAATGGAGGTAGACGTAAATTTTCATTAAACTGCCTCGGAAATCTCGGACACGGGAGAAGAGGAAGAGTCAGACCAAATGCAAGAATTGATTATCAGAACAATCTTTACAAACGTATGATAGACACAGGGTCATCCATTAACATCATTAGGGAAAATTTTGCATAATTTAAAAGAAACTAAAGATAACCTCACGGTATATACAATTAAGGGCCCAATAAAATTAACGAAAAGTATAATGATTAAGCCCAATGTAATATGTCCGTTCGAACAAAAATTCAATGTTCATAAATTTTCTCAAAATTATGATTTCCTGTTAGGTCGTCAATACTTAGTAGATACCAAAGCAAAGATTGATTATGAGAAGGAGGCTGTAACCTTAGGTTCAAAAACCTATAAATTCAGGTACGAGGTTAAAAAGGGCAAGACCGCATCAACTAGATGCCTTGACCCAATCAAAAAGGGCGAGAACGCATCAACTAGATGCCCAATCAAAAAGGGTGAGACCACACTAAAAAAGTGTCCCAGTCCAAAAGACAGAATAGGTTAACACCAAAACTAAACAAAAATTGGAGAAGACCGCACCCCTAAAGTGCCTTACTCCCAAAAACAGTAAAGATGCAGAGGATGCAGATGCAATACAATCCGATCCCACATCCATTACTGATGAAACAATTAACTTCGCGATCAATAACGAATTACGCAAATGTAATGAGTTTAGACTCGAACATCTCAATGTTGAAGAAAGGGAATGTTTAAAGAAGCTCCTATACAAATATAGAGACATTCAGTACAGAGAAGGTGAGAATTTGACTTTCACTAGTACCATTAAACATGTTATCCAAACTCAACATGAAGACCCGGTTTATCGCAAACCACACAAATACCCCCAGAGTGTTGATCAGGCGGTAAATAAACAAATTAAGGAAATGATACAGCAGGGCATTATCCGAAAATCTAAGTCCCCCTATTGTTCACCTATTTGGGTAGTTCCAAAGAAGGCAGACGCCTTAGGTAAACCTAAATACAGACTAGTAGTTGACTATAGGAATCTCAATGAAATAACAATACATGATAAATTTCCCATTCCTAGAATGGACGAAATACTTGACAAATTGGGAAGATGTCAGTATTTAACTACTATTGATCTAGCTAAAGGTTTCCATCAAATTCAGATGGAGGAAAAATCGATTGCAAAAACAGCCACACGAATTCACACGAGTCCGACAGTAGAATAAACACAAGTCCCCAGTAGTAGACTAAACAATTTTATTGTCTAAACATCCTTTCCTATTTGTCGCGGTCACACGCTCAAAGTTCGGACTCGTTAGCTCGAAAACAAAATTATCAAATTTCAAAAGAGCACTTGTATCCAAGAGCGAATGCACTTGAATCCAAGGGAAATTAAAGAATCAATTAAGCTCTTTCTCAGAATCTTTCGAAGTTCATCAAGATCCACAAAAGCTCGAAACCGAGGCTTGATCGTAAGCCATCCTAGTTCAATAAGCAGAGTTCAGTTTGAGACACGAAATTATTCGGTCGGTGTTCTTCTCATACAAATATCTTGTAACTTATTCGGTTAAATAAAAATAAAAATAACTTTTTTTAACTTACGAATAACCAAGTATTTAATTATATATATATATAATTACCCGGATGTGAAAGCATCAACATTTATGGGACCTGAACACTGGAAAACGGTATGTTGATGTTTTCACATCCGGGTAAGTTCTATGCATCATGTAGTCAGATACACTGGTTCGACCAACTGAACTGTGCCCGTATCCTTTTGTTCCCATACTTCATAGCGGTACTAGGCGCTGTGTGGCCTTTTCCGCGGTCAGTTGCGCGTGGCTGTCCAGGGGATCAATTCCAAGTATCGTCTCTATAGCTTTTGTGGGGGTTGACGTCAGCGCCTTAGATATGCAGAGCATTGCCTGCTGATGGGTTCTCTCCATAAGCATTTTGTAAGTCCTATTTTCCATGGCTTGCCACCACACTAAGACCCCGTATAGCAGAGCCGGATGCACCACCGATATGTAGACCCAATGCATGTGCTGCTGAGCATCTTCTTGGTAGCCTTTTTCACCTTCTCTAGTACATTGGATTTCTATGACAGCTTGATGTACAGTACAGTGCCCAGGTATTTGACTTGTGTTTTCGGGGTCAGCCTGGTTGTATTTATTTTTGGGGGTATCTATGGCGGTACCTTGCAACTCTTAGTGAAGAGAATGAGGGTCGATGGACATACTCCCGTGATAATTATGCTTATGTCGTCAGCATAGGCTATTATCTTTAGGGCCTTCCTCTTGAACCTTCTGATTAAGTCGTCGATCACTAGATTCCATAGGAGAGGCGATAGGACTCCACCTTGCGGCGTGCCTCTATGCGCCCCTTTCACCATAGAAGCGGTGCCCCAATCCTATTGTACCCGTCGGCAACTTAATAGATTTCCGATCCAAAAATTGATGGTGGGGTGCGTGTAAGTCGCTCCTAGGCGCTCCATTATTCCGTTTGTGCTTACATTATTGAATGCCCCGGATATGTCTTCGAAGACTCAGAGCGCATTTTCCTTGTTGTGCAGGACTCCCTCAATGGTGGCTAATATCGAATGCAGCACCGTCTCAAGTGATTTCCCTTTTGTATATACGTTGTATTCGTTGACAGTGATCTGCCCACATCGTTTCTGATGTATAGACGCTTTTCCAGCGTCTAGAGTAAAAAGGAGGTGAGGCTTATCGGCCTGTAGTCCTTAGGACTGACGTGGCTGTTTTTTCCTGCTTTGGGCAGGAAAACAATCCTCAAGGTCCTCCATTGGATTGGGATATAGCCTGTACTAAGACAAGCTGTGTATAGTGCGTATAGCCATGGAGTGATGACTTCTTTGGTCACCTGCAGGATGGATGGAATATTCCATCTAGTCCTGCGAAGGAGTCTATAGTGAATTCTTCTAGAGGATATGAGTTCATTTGGGAGATACTCTTCCCTGGTTGCTAGTAGCTGGTGCTTGTTAGCATCGATAATCTCTGTGCAACCTGAAAAGTGCGCGTGCATTAATGCTGTTAGGGCCTCTTCGCTGACCTCAGTTCACTACGCGTCGTCGCGTTTGAGCTGACTCTTAGCACCCATAGGGACATGGGTACCGGGCCCAACTCCACTCGACGGGTTGACTACTATCGTCAGGTCACCGTCTTCCTCCTCTTCGGACTCATCCAGCGTTAGTTCCTGGGCGGCATCAACAATGGTTTCCAGACCTAGGTCCTTCTGCACCTCGCCTGCCTTCAGGGTGTGGTCATCCTTTTCTTCGGGATGGCGCTTTTTGACGCGCAGGTAGACGCTACCCATGTCCCACGCCATCTTCCCGTATCTGGGATACAGGATGTGCTCTGCCTCCTTGTTAATATGGAGAACTGCGCATTGGCCCCCCTCTTTGGGTAACGAGCTCGTAATGTGCAGTACCTTCAAGTCTGTGGTTGGGATGTCGGGATCCGTGTAACAAATGACTCAACGAGCCGCGCACGCACCGTCTTCCACTACGCCTCGGTCATCTTGCCATTCTCATCGCTCCTGTTAATGAGTGCCACGATCAAATGTCAATTGGTCACCTCACTGGCCTTCGCGATTTTCCTTTCTCTTTGGGTTTTCGCCTTCAAGGGGGGGGGGGGGGCTGCTTCCTTGGGCACAAGTTGCCGCTTGTCCCCGGAGTGTCTTTTATGGCACTCTCGGCAGAGCGTTGCCGCTTGTTGGCAAGCATCTGCTCCACCTTGTTGGTGAAACCGGTCGTTTATGCCATGTTGGAAAGCTTGGCAAAGTGTAGCCTGCTCTCATCTATCCTTTGCTTGGCCCAGTTAAGCTTTACCTTCTCCTATTCGGATAGGAAAGCTTTTGTCTGGAGCCGGCTCTGGATTCGAAGGGCAGCTTTATACTGCGCCTTAGCCTTCTTCCCCTCGCTGGAACGCTTCGGCCCGTCCCAGCGCGGGGAGCTGGTGCCTGGTTCTGGCGAGCGAAGAAGGCTTTCTGCCTCCTCTTTCGAAAGCTGTACGCTCTCCAGGTCCGAGTCTGTATAGACAACGGAACCCGTGCGGCTTAGCCTTCTTTGTGTCGTCGGCAGTAGCGTTGCAACTGACTCGACCTGCTCCCGTCAAATCAGAGGTGTGACCACTGGTGACACGCAGAGAGGATTGCTCCCCTTGCCCGCCGGCGGTAGCAGTCCCGCCTTCCATCTACGTTTCGGCTGACATTCCAGCCCCGGTTGCTTCGCCTTTCTCCATCCCTGTAAAAAAATTGGTTTATTTCCGGGGAACCACCCACTTGGGTTTTATGCCTTCCGCCAGGCACCTTCAACCAAGGCTAGTGATTCATTTTCTCTGCCGTTTAAGAGGGAGGAATTGAATCGAAGTCTTAGCTAGACACTACATTACCCCGGACAGAGCATCCGCCACTGCATTACAGTGGTATGGGGTAATACAGTGCCCATTGCCCAGCTGGCTCCCTCGTAGAGTTTTCAGCTGGAGGATTTTTTCCAGCATAAAGAAAATAAAAGTCTGCAAACTAGTGTTACTTTAATATATATTGTTTAAAGAATGTGTAGATTAAAAAAAAAAATCAATTTACGGCATATTTTTATTTTGAAATATTTGGTCGCGAGTTTGAATGCTGCTTTTGCTTTTTGTTCGTAATATAATATATATATATTTTTTTTCATTCTTTTATACAGATATTTTTACCAACAAAAACCGAACAAAAAACTATAAAGAGAGATAAGCAATGCATTGACTTAATTCTATTTCTGTCACCTACGGTTCTTGTGTATCGTCCGCGATCTCATTAGTCGTCTTTTGTCATTACTTGATAAGCAGTCGGTATTAAAGTTTGGAAATGTATTCTCAAATACATCCAATTGTTGGTAAGTAGAAGATAAAAAAAACATTTTAGTGATTGTGGACAGAAGACAGGTTTTTAGCGATTTCAATATTGTACCTTTCGCCGTCCTAAGTAAGACCTACGTACAGTTTGTGAAAAGAAAATAGACTCCACCTGTACAATTCTACAGGCAGACCACCAAGGCTCTCCAGACGCGACTATTCTAAAATTTGGAAACAGATTAATAAAAACCCGCCAACAACCCTCAGACAGTTGGCTTTCGACTTAAAAGAAAAAATGAAGAAAAACTGGTTGCCATAAGACTGTAAGGAAAGTTCTGAATCTCCGCAATACTCCTCACACATAGCCAGGAAGAAACCGATGCTTTCAGCTATAAATATTAAAAGGCGGCTTAACTTCTTTATCGCCCACGTTAACCAGCCTGCTAAGTATTGGGAGGATGTTATTTTTTGTGACGAGACTAAAATAATGCTATACACTCATGACGTACCCAATAAAGTGGGGAGATAACCAAAAACAGTTTTCCAGCCGAAAAATATCATACCAACATTTAAATTTGGCAAGCTGTATGTAATAAGGGGGTACATATCATCCAAAGGCGTTGGTGAACTGTGGATTTTTAATGACATAATTATGAAGGAGTTTTATTTTGACATTCTTAAAAAGGAATTGACCAGAAGCGCGGAGAACATTGGTTTGCATGGCGTCACTCATCCAAAAAGAAATATATATAAACGGTACTAGGAAAACGACCCCAAGCACAAATCGCTGCTATGCAGGACCTGGCTCCTGTTTAATTGCAAGAAAGACCCTCCTGCGCAAAGCCCAGATTTGAGTCCCATAGAAAATGTTCGGGATTTATTGAAAAAGAATGTGACTAAACGGGCTCCAACAAATATGAAGGCTTTAATTAAAGTAATACAGAATAAATGGGAGAAAATTCCAGAATATTAAGACTTAAACGGCCTAATAATGCCAATGTCGCGACGCCTGCATGTTGTAATAGTTATTAAACTACAACGTCTGTGCAAATTGCAAAGAATTATTTCCTTTAAAAAACACGTGTCCCATAATACTTTTATTTTAACTATTTTCATTAACAAATTTGAAAATATTGTAGCGTTTGCGATGTACCGTTCAAAATCGGGAATAGCCTTATAAAATAAATAAAGTAATTATAGTTAATTTATAGTTTAAATATTACTTATATAAATGAAAAACTACATTATTTTATTGTTGTTTAAATTTTTTATATACATACAATTAACAGAAAAAGTGTGCGTTCAAACTTAAAGCGCAACTTCGATGTTAAGTAAAAATAGTTGTACGGAAGATATTGACTTCATTTTTTTTAAAATTAACGACACATCTATTATAAAAATTATAGCCAGTCTTCATTTATTTCCATCAACAACTTTTTTGATTAAAATTCACCGAAAAATTGGGTAATTCAATGCCAAAACGCTTGAATGAGACAATAGATAGAAAGGGGTATCCTACTTCTTACTAATTTTGTCGTCTGTTTTTATAGTGCAGCCAGTTACAATAGTAAGAGTTCCTTGCTAGCAGATCTATTAATTCTTTTGGTAAATTATCACATTGTATCCTAGCCTTTGTTAATTTTATACCCTTGCAGGGTATTATAATTTCAGTCAGAAATTTGCAACGAAGTGAAGGAGACACCTCCGACTATATAAAGTATATACATATATTCTTAATAAGGATCAACAGCCGAGTCGATCTAGCCATGTCCGTCTGTCCGTCTGTCCTTCTGTCCGTCTGTCCGTTTCTACGCAAACTAGTCTCTCAGTTTTGAAGCTATCTGAATGAAACTTTGCAGTTAGTCTTCTATATACTCTCACTCGTATATATGTCGGAACGGGCCGGATCGGACGACTATATCATATAGCTGCCATAGGAATGATCGGAAAATATTTACAAGAAAAATTATAACATTTTTAGTTTTAATTTATTAATTGTTTTTGTTAACCATTATTAATTGTTAATTTAATTTAAGTTTTGTTACTTTTCTTATAATTAAAATTGATTACTCTTTAAATAGAAATAAAAACATCAACGAGTTTTCTTTTTGTTTAAAAGATTTCGACATATGAAATTCCCTATGTAATGTGTGCTATTCTAGTGAGAGAGTATAAAAAAGGCTAACTATAAAGTTTCATTCAGATAGCTTCAAAACTGAGAGACTAGTTTGCGTAGAAACGGACAGACGGACAGACGGACATGGCTAGATCGACTCGGCTGTTGATCCTTATTAAGAATATATATACTGTTCACGTCAGAAGGCCCTTCGCGGCGGCCGCGGCACCGCCTCTGTCCACCGAGCCTCCAAAGCTTTGGCCGCTCTTGCACTCCCGCAAGTCGGCTCTTCGCGCACAGCTCATCGGGCTAGTCTAAGCGCTCCCACGCCCACTCTTCGATGTTCGCGAACGCCCGCTCCCGAGTTCCCGGGCTTCGCTCGCTGCTAAGCGAGCTGAGGGACGGCTAGTTCGCGCTCCACTTCTCGGGCCCGCTCTCGCACTGTTAAGCTTAGCTTATCGGTCGAGAGCGCAGCCCTTACATTTAAGCTATTAAGTCTTATGTATGCAGCGAAATAAAGTTGACGATTTGAATTGCCCACGACGCCCCCGCCTCTACTTTTCGACTTCGCTTGCGACGTGGGAATTTTCACTGGGCTACGTTTTACAGGATCTTCAGCGGCAGGATCGCCCCCCTCCATTACATGGTCCTTCGACCCGGATACGGATATCCTTCCGTCCTTTCACCAGCAGTTCCCGGTGATTTTACCGCTGAGATAAGTATATGCTTGCTTCCGTCTTGTTCTCGTTGCCGGTCTTCAACAGTGGGCCGAACATTTAATTTCGGTCGCACCGCTGCAAAATTTATTGTTTTGTTCGTGTCAACTCCCCGTCCGACTTTTCCTGACACCACGGCAGTGAGAAAATTCACTTTCTATTCGCCTCCGAACTTCGAAATTTTCCATCCGTGTCCGTTTTGTGTGCGCCGCCATCCTCCTCGCCGTCTCTTCGATTCCCCGTTGTTCATCCACTTGCCAACGGTCGAGGCCTATGTGTAGCAACATACAAGTTAACTAAGTTAACCGGGCGACGGCAATGACCGATCGTCCGAAAGCTCGCTCCGGCCAAATTGCTGACCCAGCGTCTGGCCGGAAGCTCGTGCATAGCCGGCAAGCACTGCCCATTGGAGTGGCCGCTATGAATATCACTTTTGTTAGTTCTTAAGTTCAGTTCTGTTTTGACACTTATGAAATAAAGAGCCATCGCTCTCTTACTGTAACTCCGACGATCCGTCGTTAAGCATTTATTATTACAAATCTGACTGAGTCCCTAGGCCAGCAGATAAAGAGGGACAGTCATCCCTCCAACATAATCATCCTAACTAAATATTCTACGGCCAGCCGGCTAGAAGACACCAAAGGGCCTCTCGCCCCGACCTTACATCTCCAGGAACAATCCGTGGCGGAATTGAAATTGTCGACGACGAATCATTACCGCCCAACATCATATTAATTGGCGCCCAACATTTAGAAGTACCCACAATTACAAATTGGGGAAACATGTAAGTGAGCACCTCTTACTTTATACTTTCCTTTCTGCATTAGAGTAGCTTGAAACCTAATGAAATAAATCGCTGCCAGAATAACTTCTGCAGCTCCACCTTAATATATTTGTGTTAACTTTATTATAAATAAAGATTAATTAACCCATAATTTGTTTGACAATTAAATGGTGAATTATATTTGCTACAATAATATTTGTTCTGTGCTGACTGTGTATTGTTTGCATTTTTTTTGCCAAAAATAGGTACGGATATTAGATATTTCAGCCTAAGCGCTAGGCCGCCGCTAACGAACAAATTAGTTGTGAATTTATTTAAAATTATTTTTCACTATATATCGGCGGTTAATTCTGCCGTTTGGATATTCATAAATTGTGAATTTATTTATTTTATTCATTGTGTCTTTTTGCTTAGACCCTAAATTCTTAGTATTTGCCTCGCAATACATTATTTTTTATTGCCCCCACTCCACTGCTGGGAACCCGATACTGCTGCATATGCATTTGTGTGGCAAATTGTCGTTATTTGTTTCTTTGTTTCTCATAGCGGAGGCTCAGTCCCCGCATACCCCTGACCCTATCGCTGCTTGACAGGGCACCGACTCGATTCGACGAGCTCAGAAACTTTGTTGCCAAAGCGGCGGCCCCGTCCCCGCACACCCCTGGCCATGACAATTGCCTTCATGGGCAGAATAGCTTGAGCAAGCATTCCCCTACCAGTGCGATTTAGCTTGGCCACATATGAGCTCCCCATTCCAACAGTACCGGGAAAATAAACCATACGCTAGTGACTCAGAGTCTGATAGTGAAGGGCCCCCGCGTACTAACCCCACAGTAGGAATTATGGACGCAGATCAGCTTAAGGTTATAATTCAGGCAGCGGTTAACCAGGCCTTGGCGGAAAGGGTCAACAAAGAACGGGAATTGCGCCAAGCCATAGAGCAGTTGGCCGCACAAGTGGCAGCGGTGCAAGTCGCACCCACACAAGAGGCTCCTAAAATAAAGGTTTACGAGCCCATTGATATCAAAGACAATGTTCAATGCAACGAGCCTTTGGATGCCGTGAAATGCCTGCCTGAATTTACGGGGGCACAAGAGACATACGTCTCTTGGCGGCAAGCGGCAGTAGCCGCATATTATATTTTTAGAAATTATGTTAATAGCTCACGCCATTATCAGGCAGTAGTTATAATTAGGAGTAAAATTAGGGGCCCTGCCGATGCAGTGCTATCCTCGTTCGGCACTATATTGAATTTTGATGCGATTATTGACCGCCTCGATTTCACATATAGTGACAAACGACAGATTCACGTCATCGAGCAGGAGATGGGTACCCTCAGACAGGGAAGCCTCACGCTCCTGCAGTACTATGACGAGGTCGAGAAAAAACTCACCTTGCTCACTAATAAGGCAACTATGTCGTACGAAGCATCGGCGGCAAGAGTTTTATGCGAAAAATTCCGGGACGATGCGCTCCGCGTTTTTATTTCGGGCCTCAAGCGCAGCCTCTCCGATGTCCTCTTCTCGGCAAAGCCGAAGGACATGCCAACTGCCTTGGCGTTGGCTCAAGAGGTGGAATCAAACCACGAGAGGTACACCTTCGCGGCATCGTTCGCAAAGAGCCTGGAGGATAGGGACAAGAAACAAGTTCCAAAGGCGCAAGATCGCCAGCAAACGCCCTATCAAGGGCACTCCCAAGTGAGTGCGGGCAAAAACCCGCACTTCACCAAACAACACAAGGCCCAGGTGCACTCCGCTCCGAGCAGCGACAGGCGTCGTGAAAACACGCCAGAGCCCATGGATGTTGACCCTTCAATGTCTAGGATGCTCAAGCCATCGCAAGCGCCGGCCTATCAAAACAGAAAGCCGGCCGGATCCGATCGATCTGGCCCGCACAAAAGGCAGAGAGTAAACCACATTACTCAGGGCCCAAATGAACCCGAAGGTTACACCGCCGCAGCTTCAAGCGCGGCACAGGAAATAAGTGACGATGCTGTCCACGAATACGATTCGGACGCAATTAATTTTTTAGGGGAAAATCCCTGCTACCCGTCATCAGACGAAGAGTAGCGGGGGTGGAGATGAGACTTTTAATAGATACGGGCGCGGCAAAAAATTTCATCCGTCCATACGAGGGGTTGAAAGGCGTCCGCCCGGTAGAATCGCCATTCACGATACATTCGATCCATGGCGTCACCAATATCACCAAAAAGTGCTACGTTTCCCTATTTAACTTGAAGGCCACGTTCTTCATTTTACCAGATTTGTCCTCCTTTGATGCCATAATTGGTCTTGACCTGTTAAAACAGGCAGGGGCATCGCTTTGTCTAGCTTCCGGCCACCTCAAATGGGGCTCTGAAGTAGAGAAGTTGGAATTCCAATCGTGTCCCGACGTCAATTTTACTAACATTGATTGCTCGGACGCGCCGCCTCTAGTTAGAGAGGCCTTTACCAAAATGCTTGGCGAACGAAAGAAAGCCTTTGCAAATCCCAACGAGGCCCTGCCTTACAACACGTCGGTGGTAGCTACCATCAGGACAGTAAGCGAGGAGCCCATTTATGCCAAGCTTTACCCATACCCAATGGGAGCTGCAGATTTCGTCAACAGCGAAATCCAAGAGCTGCTGAAAAATGGCATTATACAAAAGTCAAAGTCCCCCTACAATAACCCAATATGGGTAGTAGACAAGAAGGGCACTGACGAAGCGGGCAACCGCAAAATGCGACTCGTGTTGGACTTTCGCAAATTGAACGAGAGGACGATACCCGATCGCTACCCCATGCCAAATATCTCTATGATACTAGGGAATTTAGGCAAAGCCAAATACTTCACGACACTTGATCTGAAGTCAGGCTACCACCAGATCACTCTGGCGGAGCGCGACCGCGAAAAAACTTCCTTTTCCGTTAACGGAGGAAAATACGAATTTCGTCGGCTTCCATTTGGTTTGAAGAATGCTGCCAGCATCTTCCAAAGAACCATCGACGACATACTGCGAGAGCAGATTGGCAAATTTTGCTATGTCTATGTCGACGATGTCATCGTTTTCTCAGAAGACGAAAACGCCCACATACGGCATGTGGATTGGGTTCTAAAGAGCCTGCACGACGCCAACATGAGGGTGTCAGCACAAAAATCGCGTTTCTTTAAAAAGAGCGTTAGTTTCTTGGGCTTCATTGTCACTAATAAAGGTGCCACAACAGACCCAGAAAAAACCAAGGCCATACAGGAATTCCCCGAACCAAAAAATGTATTCGAGGTGAGATCGTTCCTTGGCCTGGCTAGCTATTACCGATGCTTTATCAAAGATTTCGCATCAATAGCTAGGCCCATATCCGAAATACTTAAAGGGGAGCATGGAAGTGTCAGTAGGCACAGATCCAAGAATATCCAGGTGCACTTTAGCGAGCAGCAACGGCTTGCTTTCCATAAGTTGCGTAACATTCTGGCTTCAGAGGATGTCATCCTCAGCTATCCCGACTACAAGAAGGCGTTCGATCTAACGACGGATGCCTCGGCATATGGCATCGGCGCAGTACTATCCCAAGAGGGAAGACCCATTACTATGATATCTAGGACCCTAAAGGACCGAGAGGTAAACTACGCTACTAACGAGCGTGAACTGTTAGCCATAGTTTGGGCACTGGCCAAATTACGCCATTATTTATATGCAGTCAGAGATATAAATATCTATACTGATCACCAACCGTTGACATTCGCAGTATCGGAATCCAATCCGAATGCGAAAATCAAACGATGGAAAGCCCGCATCGACGAGTCCGGCGCCAAAATGTTTTACAAGCCCGGAAAAGAAAACCTCGTTGCGGATGCCCTCTCAAGACAGCAACTTAACGTTCTGGGAGAGGAAGAAGCTTTTTCCAGCGCAGCCACAATCCACAGTGAGCTGTCGCTTACCCACACAATCGAAACTACGGATAAGCCCCTGAATTGCTTTCAAAACCAGATAACTCTGGAGGAGGCACGCTTTCCGTCGAAACGCACCTTCGTACTCTTTGGAAACAAGAGACGACATAGCATCGACTTTACTTGCAAAGAGTCATTGCTCGATGAGCTCGCAGATATCATCGTTCCTAAAGGCGTAAACGCCATTCATTGCGACTTGCATACGCTGGCAATGATACAGGACGAATTGGTTCGGCAATTCCCAGCCACCAAGTTTTGGCACTGCAAAAACCGAGTGACGGATATTTTTGCAGTTGCTGAGAGGCGAGAAGTCCTCACCGTTGAGCACAACAGGGCTCACAGATCGGCCCAAGAAAATGTGAAGCAGGTACTCTCCGAATACTACTTCCCAAAAATGGCTAAGCTAGCGACCGAAATCGTCGCTAATTGTAGGACATGCGCTAGGGCGAAATATGACAGGCACCCCAAAAAGCATGAGCTTGGCGAAACACCGCTCCCATCTCATGTAGGAGAAATGCTACACATAGACATTTTCTCCACGGACAAGAAATATTTCCTCACGTGCATTGACAAATTCTCGAAATTTGCCATAGTCCAACCAATTCCCTCTAGAACCATAGAGGACCTAAAACCGGCATTACTACTGCTGATGAATGTTTTCCCCAAAGCCAAGGTCATATATTGCGACAACGAACCCTCGTTAAACTCGCACACCATTTTGACCATGCTGGAAAACCATTTCGGCGTTAGCGTTTCAAACGCACCGCCCCTCCACAGTGTCTCAAACGGACAGGTGGAGCGCTTCCACAGCACTCTGGTGGAACTCGCCAGATGCCTTAAAATTGATAAAGGCATCAGTGACACCGTCGAGCTAATTTTACTGGCCACAGCCAGGTATAATAAATCCATCCATTCGGTCATCGACAAGAGGCCAGCTGACGTGATTCAAACACAGTCAGAAGAACCACTGTATGAGGTTCGGGATAGGATTAAGATCGCCCAAGATAAGCTCAGGAATAGGGAAAATGCTTCCCGACAGAACAGGGTGTTCGAAGTTGGCGAAAAAGTCCTAGTAAAATCCAACAGGCGACTAGGCAACAAACTCTCTCCATTGTGTGAAGAGAAAGTTGTGGAAGCGGACATGGGGACCACGGTCCTCATTAAGGGGAGGGTGGTCCACAAGGACAACCTTAGGTAGACGAAGCGTGGTCATGTTGACTTGATTCGTCTGATAATTTTTTACCAACTTTTTTCATATTTTTCCTAGCCACTTGGCATAAGGTTTTTTATTTTTATTTTTTATTTGTCATTATCATTACTTTTGCTTAAGCTTTCCGTGCTTTATTTTTATATGTTGGTGGTGGGCTTCTTGAATTTTGCAAAACACTACAATAAATCCGAAAATTACAGGTTCACTCCCATTCCTCTGTTATTCCTTCTGACCCTAACATCGGCACACGTCACGGACTACTCGCAAGCCAAGTACATTCCCATCGTTGATGGTCGAATATTAATATGGGAAGAATTTGCATTTGTGAGACACACGGCAAATCTCTCAGAATACAGGCGCGTGGTGGAAGAGACTAATGACATGATTCACATGTTTCCCCAGTCACACATGCAGAAACTTTTGAGCGTAGATGTCGCTCACCTGCGTGACCTGCTCGAGTCACTGAGCATCCACCACAGAGTAGCCAGGAGTTTAGACTTCTTGGGAGCGGCGTTAAAGGTAGTGGCGGGAACGCCAGACGCAGAGGATTTTGAAAAAATCAGACTAACAGAATTCCAACTCATTAATGCAAACAATAGACAGGTCAATATTAACAGTAGAGTACAGGAACAAATAAATAACATTACCATCACTGTCAATCAAATTCTGAGGTCGGCTAAAGAATCCCAAATTGATTCGGGACACCTATACGAGATGTTATTGTCTCGGAATAGGATGATTACAATGGAGCTGCAAAATTTATTGCTTGCAATAGCGCTCGCCAAAGTCAATGTAGTTAGCCCTAGCATATTAGATCATGCAGACCTGGAAAGTATGTGGATAGAGGAGCCCACAGATACCCCCATCAAAGATATATTGTCCGTTTCGTCCGTTAAAGTTTTACAATCCAATAACATTATTCATTTCATTATCAAGTTTCCTAAAATTAAGTCAGCCTGCGTTAAGATTACAATTTTTCCCGTGTCACATCACGACACAATGCTCAGACTGGAGGACAAGGTCATAGCGGATTGCGACGGAGAGATCCACACGGTAAAAAACTGCTCCGTGTCATCAGGGGCCACATTTTGCCAACTGGCGCTGAGAAGATCTTGCGCCCAGGAACTCCACGCGGGAGGCATTGCGCACTGCGATATTCAGCATAGTGATCTGCATCCCGTCACCTATGTCGACGAGGGAATCCTCATCATAAACGATCGCCCGGCTCGTGTGAGTGTGGACAATGGCACTTACGTCCACTTACAAGGAACGCACCTTATCACCTTCATCGAGAGTGCCACGGTTAACGAAACCCGATATATCAATCATGATATGGCCCAGAAGAGGGCACCAGGAGTAGCCAGCTCACCTTCCCTGAACATTTCTCTAGAGCACGATATACTAAGCCTCCCATACCTTCACCGCTTGAGTGAACGTAACCTGGAGCACATCAAGAGATTTGGGGAAGACATCAACAACTACCGCTCGCACCAGATTGTGCTAGTCGCGGGAGCAGTTTGCTGCGCGTTGATTTGTATCGGCCTCACTTATCGGCGAGTCACCCAGGCCAGGAGATCCACGGCCCAACTAAAGGAAGTGATTGCCCAAATAGGGTCGGCCGAGGGCGGCCTTAATCTTGAGGGGGGAGTAGTTAACTAAGTTAACCGGGCGACGGCAATGACCGATCGTCCGAAAGCTCGCTCCGGCCAAATTGCTGACCCAGCGTCTGGCCGGAAGCTCGTGCATAGCCGGCAAGCACTGCCCATTGGAGTGGCCGCTATGAATATCACTTTTGTTAGTTCTTAAGTTCAGTTCTGTTTTGACACTTATGAAATAAAGAGCCATCGCTCTCTTACTGTAACTCCGACGATCCGTCGTTAAGCATTTATTATTACAAATCTGACTGAGTCCCTAGGCCAGCAGATAAAGAGGGACAGTCATCCCTCCAACATAATCATCCTAACTAAATATTCTACGGCCAGCCGGCTAGAAGACACCAAAGGGCCTCTCGCCCCGACCTTACATCTCCAGGAACAATCCGTGGCGGAATTGAAATTGTCGACGACGAATCATTACCGCCCAACATCATATTAATTTACACACACACGCATTCTAAACTTGTGCTAATATTTCCGTACAAAAAAGTTCTCCGTGAACAGGGAAATTGTGTTACCAAAAGAAAGGCATAATTAATATTGGCCAGCCGGTGTGCGCTTGTTGCGGGAATTCACCCTGCTCGCCGAACAGTCCGCCGCTTCCACGATTTTTCGCAAATTTTTGTGCTGTATCCATACACAATTTTTTTGTTCGCACAATTCAATACAGTCCACTTCTCGACGCTCCACTGTGCCAATACAAACCCTACAGTTTTTCAAGAAACAAATTTCGTCAATCAAGGATTTAAAATTATCCGAATTTATAAATCCTATTTTTATTTATATCAATTTAAAATACATACATACATTGGGCACGCTTCGCGCTATTCTGCGCTGAGCATCGATCTCCACAATTATTTACATATATACATATATGTATATTGGGCAAGCTTTGCGCTATTTTGCGCTGAGCATCGATCTCCAAGTTATTACATACATATATACACACGCCCGCATAAGGGCATATCAAGTAATTATTTGTCATTTTTTTCGTCTCCTCTTTGTGCCTAGAGCGTGTACAAGCACCTGCACTTATGTATACATTCCACCGCCGAACAGTGCCGACGAGACAAAATCCGCCACCTACAACTTTAGAGAAATTTCGTGAACCAAGGATTTAAAATTATCCGAATTTTATTTATCCTATTTTCATTTATAACAAAGAAATACCAATTTACACACACACATCCATACATTGGGCAAGCTTCGCGCTATTCTGCGCTGAGCATCGATTTCCACAATCTTCATACATATTTACATATATTGGGCAAGTTTCGCACTATTCTGAGCTGAGCAGCCAAACTCAAACTCAAACGAGAGTGGTACTTTTTTTTAATTGTCTTCAATTTAACCGCCGCACTATGGTCCAGAAGTTGATTTTTTGTGGCATAAATTCGAAATTTTCATGTTTATATTTTGTATTTTTGATTTAAAATTATTAAAGTTAAAATATCAAACATAAACAAAACTAAGAAAATATGCTTTACAAGCTTCTCTGAAGTTTTTAATGAGCTTTCGAAACCACACAATCGAATAGCTGTTTGGTAATAAGAAATTGGCGGCCAATTGCTGTGTTTACTTTTTTACGTGAAAATAAAAATTCTTTGTCCGAACTAACTATTGATAGTAATGGAAATTGTAAATCAAGGTATGTATTTTTTACTGAATATAGTCTGTTAATGTGTAGTCTTAGTGTTTGTGTTTTGTTTAATGTTCAATTTATGTGTATTTTCTATAGAAAATTAACATGCGTCCCTTGTTTTTCGTGGAAAAAATCTAACGACCTGACGGCTGCTGACAAAAACTAATTACTTCAGTTTGTACTAAAATATGTCGTTCTTTATCGGTAATTAACAACTTTTCCCCGTTCGTCCCCCTTTTCACACAATTCCGCAATATTTAGCGACGTTCGAATTTCGCCATAGCGATCTCTTCGATATTTGGCTCAGCAATAATCGCAAAATATCACCTGTGTTAGATTGCATTTATGAGAAAATGAGCCATTACCACGTCGAAGATGATAAAAAATTAGAAATCAATAAAAAAAAACAAGTAATTTTGAATCAATTATTAAAACAAGAAAGGAAGCTATCTTCGGCCCGCCGAAGTTTAGAAATCCATACCATATAAATTATATATATATGTGTTTAAAAACAATGAAGTAATACCTGCTTTTATTTCATTCACCTATACATATTATATTTGCAGCTTTATATTCACAGATTTGTATTTTTCTTCTACATCAAACGATCGTTTGTATGGCACCTATATGATATAGTCGTTTGATTTTCATAAAATTTTACACAAAATTTTAGAATAATATGAAATGGCTATATCTCAAATTTGATTAAATTCTGTTGAAAACTAAAAATGTTATCGCCACCGCGATTGTCAGTCTTCCGACAACAGCCACCGCCATTCTCATTCCTCTCAAATTTCTCGATCGTTCCTATGGGAGCTATATGATATATTAGTCGGATTTTCATAAAATTTTACACAAAATTGTAGAATAATATGAAACGGCTATATCTCAAATTTGATGAAAATCTGTTGAAAACTGAAAATGTTATACTTATTAATTGAATTAATTTCTCGATCGTTCCTATGGGAGCTATATGATATAGTCGTCCGATTTTCATAAAATTTTACACAAAATTGTAGAATAATATTAAATGGCTATATCTCAAATTTGATTCAATTCTATAGAGAACTGAAAAAGTTAAAAATTTTTTTGTAAAAATTTTCCGATCATTCCTATGGCAGCTATATGATATAGTCGTCCGATCCGGCCCGTTCCGACATATATACGAGTGAGACTATATAGAAGGCTAACTACAAAGTTTCATTCAGATAGCTTCAAAACTGAGAGACTAGTTTGCGTAGAAACGGACAGACGGACAGACGGACAGACGGACAGACGGACAGACGGACATGGCTAGATCGACTCGGCTGTTGATCCTGATCAAGAATATATATACTTTATATAGTCGGAGGTGCCTCCTTCACTGCGTTGCAAACTTCTGACTGAAATTATAATACCCTGCAAGGGTATAAAAATGACTACCAAAATGGAATACCAGGAAAAAAATGTGGAATGATATGATATGGGCCTACGAGTAAGCGTGCCAAAGCAAAATGGTAGCGGGAACAGCAATGACGGTAATACAGCAAGAAGAGCTTTTGCAAATATTGAACAAATATCACCCATAACCGGCTTTGACAAAACCCTTTTAAATAATTTTCACGTTATATTAATAGCAGTTTCATGTAACTTTTATATAAACTCTGACAAATTTCAAACTTTTTGTGAGAAAACGTTTTGCCTATATATGCATAAATACCCGTGGTACCCCATGTCACCAATGATTCACAAAATATTAGTCCACGGTTTTCAAATAAATAATTCAACGTTAGTTCCACTAGGATGCTTAGGCGAAAATGCTTCAGAAGCCCGCAATAAAATCTATAAAAAAGACCGACTCTCACACGCAAGGAAAAATAGCCGAATCAATACTATGACTGACATTTTCCACAGGGCGATCGATTCCTCGGATCCGTTACTATCTAGTGTCTGTTTAAGGGAAAGAGAACTAAAAAACACAAAAAAAGCTATTCCCAAAGAAGTATTAAGCCTTCTGGAGCTGCCGTCAACCGAGAACAACATCCCATTTGAAAAGGAATTGCAATCTGATTGTGATTCGGATGACGACTTGAACGAAGGCAGCTCAATAATACTAGAAGAAGAAGAAGAAGAATATAATGTTTAAGACAAAACCCATACATAACATATAAATATGTACAGATATATATAAATGTAAGTATATTGTCTGAATTCAGCATCATACTCAATTTCTAATTATAATACTACGAATCGGTTCGTATGGGAGGCAATAGAGGGCGTGGTCTCACAGACTCAAAAGTTTTTTTACATTATTGTCTTTCTGAAAAATCATAATGTGCAAAGTTTTAGGTCTGTAACTCTATTTTTTGAATTTATGCCAAAAAAATTGACTTCTGGACCATAGTGCAATCGTTGGGTGGTTCCATACTCACCACTATTGTCAAAATCATACAAAGCGCACATCAACGTAGAATATTGCAATTCCGTTAAATCGATTAAATATATCTGCAAGTACGTGAATAAAGGCAGTGATATGGCAGATTTTGGTGTTCAGGCAGAAAATGGTGACAGCAATGCTGTACGAGTTGTCGATGAAATATCTCAATACCAGGCTGGATACATAAGCAGCAACGAGGCTGGTTGGAGAATTTATTCGTTCCCCATTCATGAACGCTATTCAGCTTTAGTTCACTTGGCAGTCCATTTGGAGAATGGTCAACGTGTCTTTTTCACAGAAAGCAATGAGCAAGAAAGAGTCCTGAATCCGCCAGCTACAACTCTGATGAAAAAATGCTCTGTTCATGTCTACTCCCTTCATAGACTTGAAAAGTTCTGAACCGTTTAAGCCCAAATTTTCACAACATGCGTTGAGGTTCCAGCTCGGTTATTGTCTACTTTTGATGTTGATAGCTTATCTGCATTTGCGAATATATCAATTTTTTCACGTTTCCCCGTGCCCCTACTGCTGCGCCCCCTACAGCCAGCCAGCTGAATCGAAGCATTTCCTGTCAAACATCCCAAAAATATTGAAAGAAGAAATAGGAGATTACAATTTTATTTTTTTATTTAGTTTCAGTAAGAAACGAAGTCATGCCACCCAAGAAGTCGAGTTTGGGTCGTCGTACTCGCAATACGGAAGCAAAAAGACGTAAGATTACGAATATGACTGACGAAGAACGGGCCTCCATCCGAGAGACTAAGCGGCTGAAAGCAATACAGATGCACAACGAGGAATCAGCAGAAAGACGAGCAGATAGGCTTGAGAGAAAATGATTGAGAGTTAGGCAGTCGCGTTCTGCAGCAATCGATTTGATTCACTCTCAAAATAGTGAACGCGACAGGGCAAGGGTGGCTGAAGCGCGTTTACAGCTTGCAGCAGATCAAAACCTGCAATACAATCGTCTGGCATTCAGATATAATCCAACTGTTGATTACAGCTCGAATCGCAATGTCGTTATTGGCCGGATGCATCAGGTCTGCATATACTGTCAGGCTCCTTCGATTGAATCAGACGAAACTTCGGTCCGAGGAATATATCCATTTGCGGGATGCTGTGATGAATGACCGTAATACAACCAACGTTGGAAAGCTCACGATTTTGCCATCCTCATACATAGGTAGTCCACGCCACATGCATGAATATGCTCAAGATGCCCAGGCATATGTTCGTTGCAACGGCCGTCCAGACTTATTTATCACCTTCACATGCAATCCAGCTTGGGACGAGATAGTACAGCTGTTATTTCCTGGACAATCGTATAGGGATAGGCATGACATCACAGCCCGTGTTTTCAGACAAAAGCTCAAGTCACTGATGGATTTTATTGTGAAACATGGAGTTTTTGGATCTGTGCGGTGCTGGATGTATTCAGTAGAATGGCAGAAGAGAGGATTGCCGCATGCGCACATACTGATTTGGCTGTATGATAAAATTACTCCAGATGAAATCGACGATGTTATATGCGCTGAGATTCCATGGGCCGAGGTTGATACGGATTTGCATGAAGTTGTCATCAAGAACATGATCCATGGCCCATGTGGTACCCTCAACCCAAGTTCACCATGCATGGTAGACGGGAAGTGTTCCAACCGATATCCTCGAGCATTTACAGCCAACACCGTAACAGGGGACGATGGATATCCTCTGTATAGGAGACGGTCAAATGAAGATGGAGGGACTTCGGCAAATTTAAACATGAGAATTGGTGATATTGAGGTAGACAATCGTTGGGTGGTTCCATACTCACCACTATTGTCAAAATCATACAAAGCGCACATCAACGTAGAATATTGCAATTCCGTGAAATCGATTAAATATATCTGCAAGTACGTGAATAAAGGCAGCGATATGGCAGATTTTGGTGTTCAGGCAGAAAATGGTGACAGCAATGCTGTACGAGTTGTCGATGAAATATCTCAATACCAGGCTGGATACATAAGCAGCAACGAGGCTGGTTGGAGAATTTATTCGTTCCCCATTCATGAACGCTATCCAGCTTTAGTTCACTTGGCAGTCCATTTGGAGAATGGTAAACGTGTCTATTTCACAGAAAGCAATGAGCAAGAAAGAGTCCTGAATCCGCCAGCTACAACTCTGATGAAAAAATGCTCTGTTCATGTCTACTCCCTTCATAGACTTGAAAAGTTCTGAACCGTTTAAGCCCAAATTTTCACAACATGCGTTGAGGTTCCAGCTCGGTTATTGTCTACTTTTGATGTTGATAGCTTATCTGCATTTGCGAATATATCCATTTTTTCACGTTTCCCCGTGCCCCTACTGCTGCGCCCCCTACAGCCAGCCAGCTGAATCGAAGCATTTCCTGTCAAACATCCCAAAAATATTGAAAGAAGAAATAGGAGATTACAATTTTATTTTTTTATTTAGTTTCAGTAAGAAACGAAGTCATGCCACCCAAGAAGTCGAGTTTGGGTCGTCGTACTCGCAATACGGAAGCAAAAAGACGTAAGATTACGAATATGACTGACGAAGAACGGGCCTCCATCCGAGAGACTAAGCGGCTGAAAGCAATACAGATGCACAACGAGGAATCAGCAGAAAGACGAGCAGATAGGCTTGAGAGAAAATGATTGAGAGTTAGGCAGTCGCGTTCTGCAGCAATCGATTTGATTCACTCTCAAAATAGTGAACGCGACAGGGCAAGGGTGGCTGAAGCGCGTTTACAGCTTGCAGCAGATCAAAACCTGCAATACAATCGTCTGGCATTCAGATATAATCCAACTGTTGATTACAGCTCGAATCGCAATGTCGTTATTGGCCGGATGCATCAGGTCTGCATATACTGTCAGGCTCCTTCGATTGAATCAGACGAAACTTCGGTCCGAGGAATATATCCATTTGCGGGATGCTGTGATGAATGACCGTAATACAACCAACGTTGGAAAGCTCACGATTTTGCCATCCTCATACATAGGTAGTCCACGCCACATGCATGAATATGCTCAAGATGCCCAGGCATATGTTCGTTGCAACGGCCGTCCAGACTTATTTATCACCTTCACATGCAATCCAGCTTGGGACGAGATAGTACAGCTGTTATTTCCTGGACAATCGTATAGGGATAGGCATGACATCACAGCCCGTGTTTTCAGACAAAAGCTCAAGTCACTGATGGATTTTATTGTGAAACATGGAGTTTTTGGATCTGTGCGGTGCTGGATGTATTCAGTAGAATGGCAGAAGAGAGGATTGCCGCATGCGCACATACTGATTTGGCTGTATGATAGAATTACTCCAGATGAAATCGACGATGTTATATGCGCTGAGATTCCATGGGCCGAGGTTGATACGGATTTGCATGAAGTTGTCATCAAGAACATGATCCATGGCCCATGTGGTACCCTCAACCCAAGTTCACCATGCATGGTAGACGGGAAGTGTTCCAACCGATATCCTCGAGCATTTACAGCCAACACCGTAACAGGGGACGATGGATATCCTCTGTATAGGAGACGGTCAAATGAAGATGGAGGGACTTCGGCAAATTTAAACATGAGAATTGGTGATATTGAGGTAGACAATCGTTGGGTGGTTCCATACTCACCACTATTGTCAAAATCATACAAAGCGCACATCAACGTAGAATATTGCAATTCCGTGAAATCGATTAAATATATCTGCAAGTACGTGAATAAAGGCAGCGATATGGCAGATTTTGGTGTTCAGGCAGAAAATGGTGACAGCAATGCTGTACGAGTTGTCGATGAAATATCTCAATACCAGGCTGGATACATAAGCAGCAACGAGGCTGGTTGGAGAATTTATTCGTTCCCCATTCATGAACGCTATCCAGCTTTAGTTCACTTGGCAGTCCATTTGGAGAATGGTAAACGTGTCTATTTCACAGAAAGCAATGAGCAAGAAAGAGTCCTGAATCCGCCAGCTACAACTCTGATGAAAAAATGCTCTGTTCATGTCTACTCCCTTCATAGACTTGAAAAGTTCTGAACCGTTTAAGCCCAAATTTTCACAACATGCGTTGAGGTTCCAGCTCGGTTATTGTCTACTTTTGATGTTGATAGCTTATCTGCATTTGCGAATATATCCATTTTTTCACGTTTCCCCGTGCCCCTACTGCTGCGCCCCCTACAGCCAGCCAGCTGAATCGAAGCATTTCCTGTCAAACATCCCAAAAATATTGAAAGAAGAAATAGGAGATTACAATTTTATTTTTTTATTTAGTTTCAGTAAGAAACGAAGTCATGCCACCCAAGAAGTCGAGTTTGGGTCGTCGTACTCGCAATACGGAAGCAAAAAGACGTAAGATTACGAATATGACTGACGAAGAACGGGCCTCCATCCGAGAGACTAAGCGGCTGAAAGCAATACAGATGCACAACGAGGAATCAGCAGAAAGACGAGCAGATAGGCTTGAGAGAAAATGATTGAGAGTTAGGCAGTCGCGTTCTGCAGCAATCGATTTGATTCACTCTCAAAATAGTGAACGCGACAGGGCAAGGGTGGCTGAAGCGCGTTTACAGCTTGCAGCAGATCAAAACCTGCAATACAATCGTCTGGCATTCAGATATAATCCAACTGTTGATTACAGCTCGAATCGCAATGTCGTTATTGGCCGGATGCATCAGGTCTGCATATACTGTCAGGCTCCTTCGATTGAATCAGACGAAACTTCGGTCCGAGGAATATATCCATTTGCGGGATGCTGTGATGAATGACCGTAATACAACCAACGTTGGAAAGCTCACGATTTTGCCATCCTCATACATAGGTAGTCCACGCCACATGCATGAATATGCTCAAGATGCCCAGGCATATGTTCGTTGCAACGGCCGTCCAGACTTATTTATCACCTTCACATGCAATCCAGCTTGGGACGAGATAGTACAGCTGTTATTTCCTGGACAATCGTATAGGGATAGGCATGACATCACAGCCCGTGTTTTCAGACAAAAGCTCAAGTCACTGATGGATTTTATTGTGAAACATGGAGTTTTTGGATCTGTGCGGTGCTGGATGTATTCAGTAGAATGGCAGAAGAGAGGATTGCCGCATGCGCACATACTGATTTGGCTGTATGATAAAATTACTCCAGATGAAATCGACGATGTTATATGCGCTGAGATTCCATGGGCCGAGGTTGATACGGATTTGCATGAAGTTGTCATCAAGAACATGATCCATGGCCCATGTGGTACCCTCAACCCAAGTTCACCATGCATGGTAGACGGGAAGTGTTCCAACCGATATCCTCGAGCATTTACAGCCAACACCGTAACAGGGGACGATGGATATCCTCTGTATAGGAGACGGTCAAATGAAGATGGAGGGACTTCGGCAAATTTAAACATGAGAATTGGTGATATTGAGGTAGACAATCGTTGGGTGGTTCCATACTCACCACTATTGTCAAAATCATACAAAGCGCACATCAACGTAGAATATTGCAATTCCGTGAAATCGATTAAATATATCTGCAAGTACGTGAATAAAGGCAGCGATATGGCAGATTTTGGTGTTCAGGCAGAAAATGGTGACAGCAATGCTGTACGAGTTGTCGATGAAATATCTCAATACCAGGCTGGATACATAAGCAGCAACGAGGCTGGTTGGAGAATTTATTCGTTCCCCATTCATGAACGCTATCCAGCTTTAGTTCACTTGGCAGTCCATTTGGAGAATGGTAAACGTGTCTATTTCACAGAAAGCAATGAGCAAGAAAGAGTCCTGAATCCGCCAGCTACAACTCTGATGAAAAAATGCTCTGTTCATGTCTACTCCCTTCATAGACTTGAAAAGTTCTGAACCGTTTAAGCCCAAATTTTCACAACATGCGTTGAGGTTCCAGCTCGGTTATTGTCTACTTTTGATGTTGATAGCTTATCTGCATTTGCGAATATATCCATTTTTTCACGTTTCCCCGTGCCCCTACTGCTGCGCCCCCTACAGCCAGCCAGCTGAATCGAAGCATTTCCTGTCAAACATCCCAAAAATATTGAAAGAAGAAATAGGAGATTACAATTTTATTTTTTTATTTAGTTTCAGTAAGAAACGAAGTCATGCCACCCAAGAAGTCGAGTTTGGGTCGTCGTACTCGCAATACGGAAGCAAAAAGACGTAAGATTACGAATATGACTGACGAAGAACGGGCCTCCATCCGAGAGACTAAGCGGCTGAAAGCAATACAGATGCACAACGAGGAATCAGCAGAAAGACGAGCAGATAGGCTTGAGAGAAAATGATTGAGAGTTAGGCAGTCGCGTTCTGCAGCAATCGATTTGATTCACTCTCAAAATAGTGAACGCGACAGGGCAAGGGTGGCTGAAGCGCGTTTACAGCTTGCAGCAGATCAAAACCTGCAATACAATCGTCTGGCATTCAGATATAATCCAACTGTTGATTACAGCTCGAATCGCAATGTCGTTATTGGCCGGATGCATCAGGTCTGCATATACTGTCAGGCTCCTTCGATTGAATCAGACGAAACTTCGGTCCGAGGAATATATCCATTTGCGGGATGCTGTGATGAATGACCGTAATACAACCAACGTTGGAAAGCTCACGATTTTGCCATCCTCATACATAGGTAGTCCACGCCACATGCATGAATATGCTCAAGATGCCCAGGCATATGTTCGTTGCAACGGCCGTCCAGACTTATTTATCACCTTCACATGCAATCCAGCTTGGGACGAGATAGTACAGCTGTTATTTCCTGGACAATCGTATAGGGATAGGCATGACATCACAGCCCGTGTTTTCAGACAAAAGCTCAAGTCACTGATGGATTTTATTGTGAAACATGGAGTTTTTGGATCTGTGCGGTGCTGGATGTATTCAGTAGAATGGCAGAAGAGAGGATTGCCGCATGCGCACATACTGATTTGGCTGTATGATAAAATTACTCCAGATGAAATCGACGATGTTATATGCGCTGAGATTCCATGGGCCGAGGTTGATACGGATTTGCATGAAGTTGTCATCAAGAACATGATCCATGGCCCATGTGGTACCCTCAACCCAAGTTCACCATGCATGGTAGACGGGAAGTGTTCCAACCGATATCCTCGAGCATTTACAGCCAACACCGTAACAGGGGACGATGGATATCCTCTGTATAGGAGACGGTCAAATGAAGATGGAGGGACTTCGGCAAATTTAAACATGAGAATTGGTGATATTGAGGTAGACAATCGTTGGGTGGTTCCATACTCACCACTATTGTCAAAATCATACAAAGCGCACATCAACGTAGAATATTGCAATTCCGTGAAATCGATTAAATATATCTGCAAGTACGTGAATAAAGCCAGCGATATGGCAGATTTTGGTGTTCAGGCAGAAAATGGTGACAGCAATGCTGTACGAGTTGTCGATGAAATATCTCAATACCAGGCTGGATACATAAGCAGCAACGAGGCTGGTTGGAGAATTTATTCGTTCCCCATTCATGAACGCTATCCAGCTTTAGTTCACTTGGCAGTCCATTTGGAGAATGGTAAACGTGTCTATTTCACAGAAAGCAATGAGCAAGAAAGAGTCCTGAATCCGCCAGCTACAACTCTGATGAAAAAATGCTCTGTTCATGTCTACTCCCTTCATAGACTTGAAAAGTTCTGAACCGTTTAAGCCCAAATTTTCACAACATGCGTTGAGGTTCCAGCTCGGTTATTGTCTACTTTTGATGTTGATAGCTTATCTGCATTTGCGAATATATCCATTTTTTCACGTTTCCCCGTGCCCCTACTGCTGCGCCCCCTACAGCCAGCCAGCTGAATCGAAGCATTTCCTGTCAAACATCCCAAAAATATTGAAAGAAGAAATAGGAGATTACAATTTTATTTTTTTTATTTAGTTTCAGTAAGAAACGAAGTCATGCCACCCAAGAAGTCGAGTTTGGGTCGTCGTACTCGCAATACGGAAGCAAAAAGACGTAAGATTACGAATATGACTGACGAAGAACGGGCCTCCATCCGAGAGACTAAGCGGCTGAAATCAATACAGATGCACAACGAGGAATCAGCAGAAAGACGAGCAGATAGGCTTGAGAGAAAATGATTGAGAGTTAGGCAGTCGCGTTCTGCAGCAATCGATTTGATTCACTCTCAAAATAGTGAACGCGACAGGGCAAGGGTGGCTGAAGCGCGTTTACAGCTTGCAGCAGATCAAAACCTGCAATACAATCGTCTGGCATTCAGATATAATCCAACTGTTGATTACAGCTCGAATCGCAATGTCGTTATTGGCCGGATGCATCAGGTCTGCATATACTGTCAGGCTCCTTCGATTGAATCAGACGAAACTTCGGTCCGAGGAATATATCCATTTGCGGGATGCTGTGATGAATGACCGTAATACAACCAACGTTGGAAAGCTCACGATTTTGCCATCCTCATACATAGGTAGTCCACGCCACATGCATGAATATGCTCAAGATGCCCAGGCATATGTTCGTTGCAACGGCCGTCCAGACTTATTTATCACCTTCACATGCAATCCAGCTTGGGACGAGATAGTACAGCTGTTATTTCCTGGACAATCGTATAGGGATAGGCATGACATCACAGCCCGTGTTTTCAGACAAAAGCTCAAGTCACTGATGGATTTTATTGTGAAACATGGAGTTTTTGGATCTGTGCGGTGCTGGATGTATTCAGTAGAATGGCAGAAGAGAGGATTGCCGCATGCGCACATACTGATTTGGCTGTATGATAAAATTACTCCAGATGAAATCGACGATGTTATATGCGCTGAGATTCCATGGGCCGAGGTTGATACGGATTTGCATGAAGTTGTCATCAAGAACATGATCCATGGCCCATGTGGTACCCTCAACCCAAGTTCACCATGCATGGTAGACGGGAAGTGTTCCAACCGATATCCTCGAGCATTTACAGCCAACACCGTAACAGGGGACGATGGATATCCTCTGTATAGGAGACGGTCAAATGAAGATGGAGGGACTTCGGCAAATTTAAACATGAGAATTGGTGATATTGAGGTAGACAATCGTTGGGTGGTTCCATACTCACCACTATTGTCAAAATCATACAAAGCGCACATCAACGTAGAATATTGCAATTCCGTGAAATCGATTAAATATATCTGCAAGTACGTGAATAAAGGCAGCGATATGGCAGATTTTGGTGTTCAGGCAGAAAATGGTGACAGCAATGCTGTACGAGTTGTCGATGAAATATCTCAATACCAGGCTGGATACATAAGCAGCAACGAGGCTGGTTTGAGAATTTATTCGTTCCCCATTCATGAACGCTATCCAGCTTTAGTTCACTTGGCAGTCCATTTGGAGAATGGTAAACGTGTCTATTTCACAGAAAGCAATGAGCAAGAAAGAGTCCTGAATCCGCCAGCTACAACTCTGATGAAAAAATGCTCTGTTCATGTCTACTCCCTTCATAGACTTGAAAAGTTCTGAACCGTTTAAGCCCAAATTTTCACAACATGCGTTGAGGTTCCAGCTCGGTTATTGTCTACTTTTGATGTTGATAGCTTATCTGCATTTGCGAATATATCAATTTTTTCACGTTTCCCCGTGCCCCTACTGCTGCGCCCCCTACAGCCAGCCAGCTGAATCGAAGCATTTCCTGTCAAACATCCCAAAAATATTGAAAGAAGAAATAGGAGATTACAATTTTATTTTTTTTATTTAGTTTCAGTAAGAAACGAAGTCATGCCACCCAAGAAGTCGAGTTTGGGTCGTCGTACTCGCAATACGGAAGCAAAAAGACGTAAGATTACGAATATGACTGACGAAGAACGGGCCTCCATCCAAGAGACTAAGCGGCTGAAAGCAATACAGATGCACAACGAGGAATCAGCAGAAAGACGAGCAGATAGGCTTGAGAGAAAATGATTGAGAGTTAGGCAGTCGCGTTCTGCAGCAATCGATTTGATTCACTCTCAAAATAGTGAACGCGACAGGGCAAGGGTGGCTGAAGCGCGTTTACAGCTTGCAGCAGATCAAAACCTGCAATACAATCGTCTGGCATTCAGATATAATCCAACTGTTGATTACAGCTCGAATCGCAATGTCGTTATTGGCCGGATGCATCAGGTCTGCATATACTGTCAGGCTCCTTCGATTGAATCAGACGAAACTTCGGTCCGAGGAATATATCCATTTGCGGGATGCTGTGATGAATGACCGTAATACAACCAACGTTGGAAAGCTCACGATTTTGCCATCCTCATACATAGGTAGTCCACGCCACATGCATGAATATGCTCAAGATGCCCAGGCATATGTTCGTTGCTACGGCCGTCCAGACTTATTTATCACCTTCACATGCAATCCAGCTTGGGACGAGATAGTACAGCTGTTATTTCCTGGACAATCGTATAGGGATAGGCATGACATCACAGCCCGTGTTTTCAGACAAAAGCTCAAGTCACTGATGGATTTTATTGTGAAACATGGAGTTTTTGGATCTGTGCGGTGCTGGATGTATTCAGTAGAATGGCAGAAGAGAGGATTGCCGCATGCGCACATACTGATTTGGCTGTATGATAAAATTACTCCAGATGAAATCGACGATGTTATATGCGCTGAGATTCCATGGGCCGAGGTTGATACGGATTTGCATGAAGTTGTCATCAAGAACATGATCCATGGCCCATGTGGTACCCTCAACCCAAGTTCACCATGCATGGTAGACGGGAAGTGTTCCAAGCGATATCCTCGAGCATTTACAGCCAACACCGTAACAGGGGACGATGGATATCCTCTGTATAGGAGACGGTCAAATGAAGATGGAGGGACTTCGGCAAATTTAAACATGAGAATTGGTGATATTGAGGTAGACAATCGTTGGGTGGTTCCATACTCACCACTATTGTCAAAATCATACAAAGCGCACATCAACGTAGAATATTGCAATTCCGTGAAATCGATTAAATATATCTGCAAGTACGTGAATAAAGGCAGCGATATGGCAGATTTTGGTGTTCAGGCAGAAAATGGTGACAGCAATGCTGTACGAGTTGTCGATGAAATATCTCAATACCAGGCTGGATACATAAGCAGCAACGAGGCTGGTTTGAGAATTTATTCGTTCCCCATTCATGAACGCTATCCAGCTTTAGTTCACTTGGCAGTCCATTTGGAGAATGGTCAACGTGTCTATTTCACAGAAAGCAATGAGCAAGAAAGAGTCCTGAATCCGCCAGCTACAACTCTGATGAAAAAATGCTCTGTTCATGTCTACTCCCTTCATAGACTTGAAAAGTTCTGAACCGTTTAAGCCCAAATTTTCACAACATGCGTTGAGGTTCCAGCTCGGTTATTGTCTACTTTTGATGTTGATAGCTTATCTGCATTTGCGAATATATCAATTTTTTCACGTTTCCCCGTGCCCCTACTGCTGCGCCCCCTACAGCCAGCCAGCTGAATCGAAGCATTTCCTGTCAAACATCCCAAAAATATTGAAAGAAGAAATAGGAGATTACAATTTTATTTTTTTTATTTAGTTTCAGTAAGAAACGAAGTCATGCCACCCAAGAAGTCGAGTTTGGGTCGTCGTACTCGCAATACGGAAGCAAAAAGACGTAAGATTACGAATATGACTGACGAAGAACGGGCCTCCATCCAAAAGACTAAGCGGCTGAAAGCAATACAGATGCACAACGAGGAATCAGCAGAAAGACGAGCAGATAGGCTTGAGAGAAAATGATTGAGAGTTAGGCAGTCGCGTTCTGCAGCAATCGATTTGATTCACTCTCAAAATAGTGAACGCGACAGGGCAAGGGTGGCTGAAGCGCGTTTACAGCTTGCAGCAGATCAAAACCTGCAATACAATCGTCTGGCATTCAGATATAATCCAACTGTTGATTACAGCTCGAATCGCAATGTCGTTATTGGCCGGATGCATCAGGTCTGCATATACTGTCAGGCTCCTTCGATTGAATCAGACGAAACTTCGGTCCGAGGAATATATCCATTTGCGGGATGCTGTGATGAATGACCGTAATACAACCAACGTTGGAAAGCTCACGATTTTGCCATCCTCATACATAGGTAGTCCACGCCACATGCATGAATATGCTCAAGATGCCCAGGCATATGTTCGTTGCAACGGCCGTCCAGACTTATTTATCACCTTCACATGCAATCCAGCTTGGGACGAGATAGTACAGCTGTTATTTCCTGGACAATCGTATAGGGATAGGCATGACATCACAGCCCGTGTTTTCAGACAAAAGCTCAAGTCACTGATGGATTTTATTGTGAAACATGGAGTTTTTGGATCTGTGCGGTGCTGGATGTATTCAGTAGAATGGCAGAAGAGAGGATTGCCGCATGCGCACATACTGATTTGGCTGTATGATAAAATTACTCCAGATGAAATCGACGATGTTATATGCGCTGAGATTCCATGGGCCGAGGTTGATACGGATTTGCATGAAGTTGTCATCAAGAACATGATCCATGGCCCATGTGGTACCCTCAACCCAAGTTCACCATGCATGGTAGACGGGAAGTGTTCCAACCGATATCCTCGAGCATTTACAGCCAACACCGTAACAGGGGACGATGGATATCCTCTGTATAGGAGACGGTCAAATGAAGATGGAGGGACTTCGGCAAATTTAAACATGAGAATTGGTGATATTGAGGTAGACAATCGTTGGGTGGTTCCATACTCACCACTATTGTCAAAATCATACAAAGCGCACATCAACGTAGAATATTGCAATTCCGTGAAATCGATTAAATATATCTGCAAGTACGTGAATAAAGGCAGCGATATGGCAGATTTTGGTGTTCAGGCAGAAAATGGTGACAGCAATGCTGTACGAGTTGTCGATGAAATATCTCAATACCAGGCTGGATACATAAGCAGCAACGAGGCTGGTTGGAGAATTTATTCGTTCCCCATTCATGAACGCTATCCAGCTTTAGTTCACTTGGCAGTCCATTTGGAGAATGGTAAACGTGTCTATTTCACAGAAAGCAATGAGCAAGAAAGAGTCCTGAATCCGCCAGCTACAACTCTGATGAAAAAATGCTCTGTTCATGTCTACTCCCTTCATAGACTTGAAAAGTTCTGAACCGTTTAAGCCCAAATTTTCACAACATGCGTTGAGGTTCCAGCTCGGTTATTGTCTACTTTTGATGTTGATAGCTTATCTGCATTTGCGAATATATCAATTTTTTCACGTTTCCCCGTGCCCCTACTGCTGCGCCCCCTACAGCCAGCCAGCTGAATCGAAGCATTTCCTGTCAAACATCCCAAAAATATTGAAAGAAGAAATAGGAGATTACAATTTTATTTTTTTATTTAGTTTCAGTAAGAAACGAAGTCATGCCACCCAAGAAGTCGAGTTTGGGTCGTCGTACTCGCAATACGGAATCAAAAAGACGTAAGATTACGAATATGACTGACGAAGAACGGACCTCCATCCGAGAGACTAAGCGGCTGAAAGCAATACAGATGCACAACGAGGAATCAGCAGAAAGACGAGCAGATAGGCTTGAGAGAAAATGATTGAGAGTTAGGCAGTCGCGTTCTGCAGCAATCGATTTGATTCACTCTCAAAATAGTGAACGCGACAGGGCAAGGGTGGCTGAAGCGCGTTTACAGCTTGCAGCAGATCAAAACCTGCAATACAATCGTCTGGCATTCAGATATAATCCAACTGTTGATTACAGCTCGAATCGCAATGTCGTTATTGGCCGGATGCATCAGGTCTGCATATACTGTCAGGCTCCTTCGATTGAATCAGACGAAACTTCGGTCCGAGGAATATATCCATTTGCGGGATGCTGTGATGAATGACCGTAATACAACCAACGTTGGAAAGCTCACGATTTTGCCATCCTCATACATAGGTAGTCCACGCCACATGCATGAATATGCTCAAGATGCCCAGGCATATGTTCGTTGCAACGGCCGTCCAGACTTATTTATCACCTTCACATGCAATCCAGCTTGGGACGAGATAGTACAGCTGTTATTTCCTGGACAATCGTATAGGGATAGGCATGACATCACAGCCCGTGTTTTCAGACAAAAGCTCAAGTCACTGATGGATTTTATTGTGAAACATGGAGTTTTTGGATCTGTGCGGTGCTGGATGTATTCAGTAGAATGGCAGAAGAGAGGATTGCCGCATGCGCACATACTGATTTGGCTGTATGATAAAATTACTCCAGATGAAATCGACGATGTTATATGCGCTGAGATTCCATGGGCCGAGGTTGATACGGATTTGCATGAAGTTGTCATCAAGAACATGATCCATGGCCCATGTGGTACCCTCAACCCAAGTTCACCATGCATGGTAGACGGGAAGTGTTCCAACCGATATCCTCGAGCATTTACAGCCAACACCGTAACAGGGGACGATGGATATCCTCTGTATAGGAGACGGTCAAATGAAGATGGAGGGACTTCGGCAAATTTAAACATGAGAATTGGTGATATTGAGGTAGACAATCGTTGGGTGGTTCCATACTCACCACTATTGTCAAAATCATACAAAGCGCACATCAACGTAGAATATTGCAATTCCGTGAAATCGATTAAATATATCTGCAAGTACGTGAATAAAGGCAGCGATATGGCAGATTTTGGTGTTCAGGCAGAAAATGGTGACAGCAATGCTGTACGAGTTGTCGATGAAATATCTCAATACCAGGCTGGATACATAAGCAGCAACGAGGCTGGTTGGAGAATTTATTCGTTCCCCATTCATGAACGCTATCCAGCTTTAGTTCACTTGGCAGTCCATTTGGAGAATGGTAAACGTGTCTATTTCACAGAAAGCAATGAGCAAGAAAGAGTCCTGAATCCGCCAGCTACAACTCTGATGAAAAAATGCTCTGTTCATGTCTACTCCCTTCATAGACTTGAAAAGTTCTGAACCGTTTAAGCCCAAATTTTCACAACATGCGTTGAGGTTCCAGCTCGGTTATTGTCTACTTTTGATGTTGATAGCTTATCTGCATTTGCGAATATATCCATTTTTTCACGTTTCCCCGTGCCCCTACTGCTGCGCCCCCTACAGCCAGCCAGCTGAATCGAAGCATTTCCTGTCAAACATCCCAAAAATATTGAAAGAAGAAATAGGAGATTACAATTTTATTTTTTTATTTAGTTTCAGTAAGAAACGAAGTCATGCCACCCAAGAAGTCGAGTTTGGGTCGTCGTACTCGCAATACGGAAGCAAAAAGACGTAAGATTACGAATATGACTGACGAAGAACGGGCCTCCATCCGAGAGACTAAGCGGCTGAAAGCAATACAGATGCACAACGAGGAATCAGCAGAAAGACGAGCAGATAGGCTTGAGAGAAAATGATTGAGAGTTAGGCAGTCGCGTTCTGCAGCAATCGATTTGATTCACTCTCAAAATAGTGAACGCGACAGGGCAAGGGTGGCTGAAGCGCGTTTACAGCTTGCAGCAGATCAAAACCTGCAATACAATCGTCTGGCATTCAGATATAATCCAACTGTTGATTACAGCTCGAATCGCAATGTCGTTATTGGCCGGATGCATCAGGTCTGCATATACTGTCAGGCTCCTTCGATTGAATCAGACGAAACTTCGGTCCGAGGAATATATCCATTTGCGGGATGCTGTGATGAATGACCGTAATACAACCAACGTTGGAAAGCTCACGATTTTGCCATCCTCATACATAGGTAGTCCACGCCACATGCATGAATATGCTCAAGATGCCCAGGCATATGTTCGTTGCTACGGCCGTCCAGACTTATTTATCACCTTCACATGCAATCCAGCTTGGGACGAGATACTACAGCTGTTATTTCCTGGACAATCGTATAGGGATAGGCATGACATCACAGCCCGTGTTTTCAGACAAAAGCTCAAGTCACTGATGGATTTTATTGTGAAACATGGAGTTTTTGGATCTGTGCGGTGCTGGATGTATTCAGTAGAATGGCAGAAGAGAGGATTGCCGCATGCGCACATACTGATTTGGCTGTATGATAAAATTACTCCAGATGAAATCGACGATGTTATATGCGCTGAGATTCCATGGGCCGAGGTTGATACGGATTTGCATGAAGTTGTCATCAAGAACATGATCCATGGCCCATGTGGTACCCTCAACCCAAGTTCACCATGCATGGTAGACGGGAAGTGTTCCAACCGATATCCTCGAGCATTTACAGCCAACACCGTAACAGGGGACGATGGATATCCTCTGTATAGGAGACGGTCAAATGAAGATGGAGGGACTTCGGCAAATTTAAACATGAGAATTGGTGATATTGAGGTAGACAATCGTTGGGTGGTTCCATACTCACCACTATTGTCAAAATCATACAAAGCGCACATCAACGTAGAATATTGCAATTCCGTGAAATCGATTAAATATATCTGCAAGTACGTGAATAAAGGCAGCGATATGGCAGATTTTGGTGTTCAGGCAGAAAATGGTGACAGCAATGCTGTACGAGTTGTCGATGAAATATCTCAATACCAGGCTGGATACATAAGCAGCAACGAGGCTGGTTGGAGAATTTATTCGTTCCCCATTCATGAACGCTATCCAGCTTTAGTTCACTTGGCAGTCCATTTGGAGAATGGTAAACGTGTCTATTTCACAGAAAGCAATGAGCAAGAAAGAGTCCTGAATCCGCCAGCTACAACTCTGATGAAAAAATGCTCTGTTCATGTCTACTCCCTTCATAGACTTGAAAAGTTCTGAACTGTTTAAGCCCAAATTTTCACAACATGCGTTGAGGTTCCAGCTCGGTTATTGTCTACTTTTGATGTTGATAGCTTATCTGCATTTGCGAATATATCAATTTTTTCACGTTTCCCCGTGCCCCTACTGCTGCGCCCCCTACAGCCAGCCAGCTGAATCGAAGCATTTCCTGTCAAACATCCCAAAAATATTGAAAGAAGAAATAGGAGATTACAATTTTATTTTTTTATTTAGTTTCAGTAAGAAACGAAGTCATGCCACCCAAGAAGTCGAGTTTGGGTCGTCGTACTCGCAATACGGAAGCAAAAAGACGTAAGATTACGAATATGACTGACGAAGAACGGGCCTCCATCCGAGAGACTAAGCGGCTGAAAGCAATACAGATGCACAACGAGGAATCAGCAGAAAGACGAGCAGATAGGCTTGAGAGAAAATGATTGAGAGTTAGGCAGTCGCGTTCTGCAGCAATCGATTTGATTCACTCTCAAAATAGTGAACGCGACAGGGCAAGGGTGGCTGAAGCGCGTTTACAGCTTGCAGCAGATCAAAACCTGCAATACAATCGTCTGGCATTCAGATATAATCCAACTGTTGATTACAGCTCGAATCGCAATGTCGTTATTGGCCGGATGCATCAGGTCTGCATATACTGTCAGGCTCCTTCGATTGAATCAGACGAAACTTCGGTCCGAGGAATATATCCATTTGCGGGATGCTGTGATGAATGACCGTAATACAACCAACGTTGGAAAGCTCACGATTTTGCCATCCTCATACATAGGTAGTCCACGCCACATGCATGAATATGCTCAAGATGCCCAGGCATATGTTCGTTGCAACGGCCGTCCAGACTTATTTATCACCTTCACATGCAATCCAGCTTGGGACGAGATAGTACAGCTGTTATTTCCTGGACAATCGTATAGGGATAGGCATGACATCACAGCCCGTGTTTTCAGACAAAAGCTCAAGTCACTGATGGATTTTATTGTGAAACATGGAGTTTTTGGATCTGTGCGGTGCTGGATGTATTCAGTAGAATGGCAGAAGAGAGGATTGCCGCATGCGCACATACTGATTTGGCTGTATGATAAAATTACTCCAGATGAAATCGACGATGTTATATGCGCTGAGATTCCATGGGCCGAGGTTGATACGGATTTGCATGAAGTTGTCATCAAGAACATGATCCATGGCCCATGTGGTACCCTCAACCCAAGTTCACCATGCATGGTAGACGGGAAGTGTTCCAACCGATATCCTCGAGCATTTACAGCCAACACCGTAACAGGGGACGATGGATATCCTCTGTATAGGAGACGGTCAAATGAAGATGGAGGGACTTCGGCAAATTTAAACATGAGAATTGGTGATATTGAGGTAGACAATCGTTGGGTGGTTCCATACTCACCACTATTGTCAAAATCATACAAAGCGCACATCAACGTAGAATATTGCAATTCCGTGAAATCGATTAAATATATCTGCAAGTACGTGAATAAAGGCAGCGATATGGCAGATTTTGGTGTTCAGGCAGAAAATGGTGACAGCAATGCTGTACGAGTTGTCGATGAAATATCTCAATACCAGGCTGGATACATAAGCAGCAACGAGGCTGGTTGGAGAATTTATTCGTTCCCCATTCATGAACGCTATCCAGCTTTAGTTCACTTGGCAGTCCATTTGGAGAATGGTAAACGTGTCTATTTCACAGAAAGCAATGAGCAAGAAAGAGTCCTGAATCCGCCAGCTACAACTCTGATGAAAAAATGCTCTGTTCATGTCTACTCCCTTCATAGACTTGAAAAGTTCTGAACCGTTTAAGCCCAAATTTTCACAACATGCGTTGAGGTTCCAGCTCGGTTATTGTCTACTTTTGATGTTGATAGCTTATCTGCATTTGCGAATATATCCATTTTTTCACGTTTCCCCGTGCCCCTACTGCTGCGCCCCCTACAGCCAGCCAGCTGAATCGAAGCATTTCCTGTCAAACATCCCAAAAATATTGAAAGAAGAAATAGGAGATTACAATTTTATTTTTTTATTTAGTTTCAGTAAGAAACGAAGTCATGCCACCCAAGAAGTCGAGTTTGGGTCGTCGTACTCGCAATACGGAAGCAAAAAGACGTAAGATTACGAATATGACTGACGAAGAACGGGCCTCCATCCGAGAGACTAAGCGGCTGAAAGCAATACAGATGCACAACGAGGAATCAGCAGAAAGACGAGCAGATAGGCTTGAGAGAAAATGATTGAGAGTTAGGCAGTCGCGTTCTGCAGCAATCGATTTGATTCACTCTCAAAATAGTGAACGCGACAGGGCAAGGGTGGCTGAAGCGCGTTTACAGCTTGCAGCAGATCAAAACCTGCAATACAATCGTCTGGCATTCAGATATAATCCAACTGTTGATTACAGCTCGAATCGCAATGTCGTTATTGGCCGGATGCATCAGGTCTGCATATACTGTCAGGCTCCTTCGATTGAATCAGACGAAACTTCGGTCCGAGGAATATATCCATTTGCGGGATGCTGTGATGAATGACCGTAATACAACCAACGTTGGAAAGCTCACGATTTTGCCATCCTCATACATAGGTAGTCCACGCCACATGCATGAATATGCTCAAGATGCCCAGGCATATGTTCGTTGCAACGGCCGTCCAGACTTATTTATCACCTTCACATGCAATCCAGCTTGGGACGAGATAGTACAGCTGTTATTTCCTGGACAATCGTATAGGGATAGGCATGACATCACAGCCCGTGTTTTCAGACAAAAGCTCAAGTCACTGATGGATTTTATTGTGAAACATGGAGTTTTTGGATCTGTGCGGTGCTGGATGTATTCAGTAGAATGGCAGAAGAGAGGATTGCCGCATGCGCACATACTGATTTGGCTGTATGATAAAATTACTCCAGATGAAATCGACGATGTTATATGCGCTGAGATTCCATGGGCCGAGGTTGATACGGATTTGCATGAAGTTGTCATCAAGAACATGATCCATGGCCCATGTGGTACCCTCAACCCAAGTTCACCATGCATGGTAGACGGGAAGTGTTCCAACCGATATCCTCGAGCATTTACAGCCAACACCGTAACAGGGGACGATGGATATCCTCTGTATAGGAGACGGTCAAATGAAGATGGAGGGACTTCGGCAAATTTAAACATGAGAATTGGTGATATTGAGGTAGACAATCGTTGGGTGGTTCCATACTCACCACTATTGTCAAAATCATACAAAGCGCACATCAACGTAGAATATTGCAATTCCGTGAAATCGATTAAATATATCTGCAAGTACGTGAATAAAGGCAGCGATATGGCAGATTTTGGTGTTCAGGCAGAAAATGGTGACAGCAATGCTGTACGAGTTGTCGATGAAATATCTCAATACCAGGCTGGATACATAAGCAGCAACGAGGCTGGTTGGAGAATTTATTCGTTCCCCATTCATGAACGCTATCCAGCTTTAGTTCACTTGGCAGTCCATTTGGAGAATGGTAAACGTGTCTATTTCACAGAAAGCAATGAGCAAGAAAGAGTCCTGAATCCGCCAGCTACAACTCTGATGAAAAAATGCTCTGTTCATGTCTACTCCCTTCATAGACTTGAAAAGTTCTGAACCGTTTAAGCCCAAATTTTCACAACATGCGTTGAGGTTCCAGCTCGGTTATTGTCTACTTTTGATGTTGATAGCTTATCTGCATTTGCGAATATATCAATTTTTTCACGTTTCCCCGTGCCCCTACTGCTGCGCCCCCTACAGCCAGCCAGCTGAATCGAAGCATTTCCTGTCAAACATCCCAAAAATATTGAAAGAAGAAATAGGAGATTACAATTTTATTTTTTTATTTAGTTTCAGTAAGAAACGAAGTCATGCCACCCAAGAAGTCGAGTTTGGGTCGTCGTACTCGCAATACGGAAGCAAAAAGACGTAAGATTACGAATATGACTGACGAAGAACGGGCCTCCATCCGAGAGACTAAGCGGCTGAAAGCAATATAGATGCACAACGAGGAATCAGCAGAAAGACGAGCAGATAGGCTTGAGAGAAAATGATTGAGAGTTAGGCAGTCGCGTTCTGCAGCAATCGATTTGATTCACTCTCAAAATAGTGAACGCGACAGGGCAAGGGTGGCTGAAGCGCGTTTACAGCTTGCAGCAGATCAAAACCTGCAATACAATCGTCTGGCATTCAGATATAATCCAACTGTTGATTACAGCTCGAATCGCAATGTCGTTATTGGCCGGATGCATCAGGTCTGCATATACTGTCAGGCTCCTTCGATTGAATCAGACGAAACTTCGGTCCGAGGAATATATCCATTTGCGGGATGCTGTGATGAATGACCGTAATACAACCAACGTTGGAAAGCTCACGATTTTGCCATCCTCATACATAGGTAGTCCACGCCACATGCATGAATATGCTCAAGATGCCCAGGCATATGTTCGTTGCTACGGCCGTCCAGACTTATTTATCACCTTCACATGCAATCCAGCTTGGGACGAGATAGTACAGCTGTTATTTCCTGGACAATCGTATAGGGATAGGCATGACATCACAGCCCGTGTTTTCAGACAAAAGCTCAAGTCACTGATGGATTTTATTGTGAAACATGGAGTTTTTGGATCTGTGCGGTGCTGGATGTATTCAGTAGAATGGCAGAAGAGAGGATTGCCGCATGCGCACATACTGATTTGGCTGTATGATAAAATTACTCCAGATGAAATCGACGATGTTATATGCGCTGAGATTCCATGGGCCGAGGTTGATACGGATTTGCATGAAGTTGTCATCAAGAACATGATCCATGGCCCATGTGGTACCCTCAACCCAAGTTCACCATGCATGGTAGACGGGAAGTGTTCCAACCGATATCCTCGAGCATTTACAGCCAACACCGTAACAGGGGACGATGGATATCCTCTGTATAGGAGACGGTCAAATGAAGATGGAGGGACTTCGGCAAATTTAAACATGAGAATTGGTGATATTGAGGTAGACAATCGTTGGGTGGTTCCATACTCACCACTATTGTCAAAATCATACAAAGCGCACATCAACGTAGAATATTGCAATTCCGTGAAATCGATTAAATATATCTGCAAGTACGTGAATAAAGGCAGCGATATGGCAGATTTTGGTGTTCAGGCAGAAAATGGTGACAGCAATGCTGTACGAGTTGTCGATGAAATATCTCAATACCAGGCTGGATACATAAGCAGCAACGAGGCTGGTTGGAGAATTTATTCGTTCCCCATTCATGAACGCTATCCAGCTTTAGTTCACTTGGCAGTCCATTTGGAGAATGGTAAACGTGTCTATTTCACAGAAAGCAATGAGCAAGAAAGAGTCCTGAATCCGCCAGCTACAACTCTGATGAAAAAATGCTCTGTTCATGTCTACTCCCTTCATAGACTTGAAAAGTTCTGAACCGTTTAAGCCCAAATTTTCACAACATGCGTTGAGGTTCCAGCTCGGTTATTGTCTACTTTTGATGTTGATAGCTTATCTGCATTTGCGAATATATCCATTTTTTCACGTTTCCCCGTGCCCCTACTGCTGCGCCCCCTACAGCCAGCCAGCTGAATCGAAGCATTTCCTGTCAAACATCCCAAAAATATTGAAAGAAGAAATAGGAGATTACAATTTTATTTTTTTATTTAGTTTCAGTAAGAAACGAAGTCATGCCACCCAAGAAGTCGAGTTTGGGTCGTCGTACTCGCAATACGGAAGCAAAAAGACGTAAGATTACGAATATGACTGACGAAGAACGGGCCTCCATCCGAGAGACTAAGCGGCTGAAAGCAATACAGATGCACAACGAGGAATCAGCAGAAAGACGAGCAGATAGGCTTGAGAGAAAATGATTGAGAGTTAGGCAGTCGCGTTCTGCAGCAATCGATTTGATTCACTCTCAAAATAGTGAACGCGACAGGGCAAGGGTGGCTGAAGCGCGTTTACAGCTTGCAGCAGATCAAAACCTGCAATACAATCGTCTGGCATTCAGATATAATCCAACTGTTGATTACAGCTCGAATCGCAATGTCGTTATTGGCCGGATGCATCAGGTCTGCATATACTGTCAGGCTCCTTCGATTGAATCAGACGAAACTTCGGTCCGAGGAATATATCCATTTGCGGGATGCTGTGATGAATGACCGTAATACAACCAACGTTGGAAAGCTCACGATTTTGCCATCCTCATACATAGGTAGTCCACGCCACATGCATGAATATGCTCAAGATGCCCAGGCATATGTTCGTTGCAACGGCCGTCCAGACTTATTTATCACCTTCACATGCAATCCAGCTTGGGACGAGATAGTACAGCTGTTATTTCCTGGACAATCGTATAGGGATAGGCATGACATCACAGCCCGTGTTTTCAGACAAAAGCTCAAGTCACTGATGGATTTTATTGTGAAACATGGAGTTTTTGGATCTGTGCGGTGCTGGATGTATTCAGTAGAATGGCAGAAGAGAGGATTGCCGCATGCGCACATACTGATTTGGCTGTATGATAAAATTACTCCAGATGAAATCGACGATGTTATATGCGCTGAGATTCCATGGGCCGAGGTTGATACGGATTTGCATGAAGTTGTCATCAAGAACATGATCCATGGCCCATGTGGTACCCTCAACCCAAGTTCACCATGCATGGTAGACGGGAAGTGTTCCAACCGATATCCTCGAGCATTTACAGCCAACACCGTAACAGGGGACGATGGATATCCTCTGTATAGGAGACGGTCAAATGAAGATGGAGGGACTTCGGCAAATTTAAACATGAGAATTGGTGATATTGAGGTAGACAATCGTTGGGTGGTTCCATACTCACCACTATTGTCAAAATCATACAAAGCGCACATCAACGTAGAATATTGCAATTCCGTGAAATCGATTAAATATATCTGCAAGTACGTGAATAAAGGCAGCGATATGGCAGATTTTGGTGTTCAGGCAGAAAATGGTGACAGCAATGCTGTACGAGTTGTCGATGAAATATCTCAATACCAGGCTGGATACATAAGCAGCAACGAGGCTGGTTGGAGAATTTATTCGTTCCCCATTCATGAACGCTATCCAGCTTTAGTTCACTTGGCAGTCCATTTGGAGAATGGTAAACGTGTCTATTTCACAGAAAGCAATGAGCAAGAAAGAGTCCTGAATCCGCCAGCTACAACTCTGATGAAAAAATGCTCTGTTCATGTCTACTCCCTTCATAGACTTGAAAAGTTCTGAACCGTTTAAGCCCAAATTTTCACAACATGCGTTGAGGTTCCAGCTCGGTTATTGTCTACTTTTGATGTTGATAGCTTATCTGCATTTGCGAATATATCCATTTTTTCACGTTTCCCCGTGCCCCTACTGCTGCGCCCCCTACAGCCAGCCAGCTGAATCGAAGCATTTCCTGTCAAACATCCCAAAAATATTGAAAGAAGAAATAGGAGATTACAATTTTATTTTTTTATTTAGTTTCAGTAAGAAACGAAGTCATGCCACCCAAGAAGTCGAGTTTGGGTCGTCGTACTCGCAATACGGAAGCAAAAAGACGTAAGATTACGAATATGACTGACGAAGAACGGGCCTCCATCCGAGAGACTAAGCGGCTGAAAGCAATACAGATGCACAACGAGGAATCAGCAGAAAGACGAGCAGATAGGCTTGAGAGAAAATGATTGAGAGTTAGGCAGTCGCGTTCTGCAGCAATCGATTTGATTCACTCTCAAAATAGTGAACGCGACAGGGCAAGGGTGGCTGAAGCGCGTTTACAGCTTGCAGCAGATCAAAACCTGCAATACAATCGTCTGGCATTCAGATATAATCCAACTGTTGATTACAGCTCGAATCGCAATGTCGTTATTGGCCGGATGCATCAGGTCTGCATATACTGTCAGGCTCCTTCGATTGAATCAGACGAAACTTCGGTCCGAGGAATATATCCATTTGCGGGATGCTGTGATGAATGACCGTAATACAACCAACGTTGGAAAGCTCACGATTTTGCCATCCTCATACATAGGTAGTCCACGCCACATGCATGAATATGCTCAAGATGCCCAGGCATATGTTCGTTGCTACGGCCGTCCAGACTTATTTATCACCTTCACATGCAATCCAGCTTGGGACGAGATAGTACAGCTGTTATTTCCTGGACAATCGTATAGGGATAGGCATGACATCACAGCCCGTGTTTTCAGACAAAAGCTCAAGTCACTGATGGATTTTATTGTGAAACATGGAGTTTTTGGATCTGTGCGGTGCTGGATGTATTCAGTAGAATGGCAGAAGAGAGGATTGCCGCATGCGCACATACTGATTTGGCTGTATGATAAAATTACTCCAGATGAAATCGACGATGTTATATGCGCTGAGATTCCATGGGCCGAGGTTGATACGGATTTGCATGAAGTTGTCATCAAGAACATGATCCATGGCCCATGTGGTACCCTCAACCCAAGTTCACCATGCATGGTAGACGGGAAGTGTTCCAACCGATATCCTCGAGCATTTACAGCCAACACCGTAACAGGGGACGATGGATATCCTCTGTATAGGAGACGGTCAAATGAAGATGGAGGGACTTCGGCAAATTTAAACATGAGAATTGGTGATATTGAGGTAGACAATCGTTGGGTGGTTCCATACTCACCACTATTGTCAAAATCATACAAAGCGCACATCAACGTAGAATATTGCAATTCCGTGAAATCGATTAAATATATCTGCAAGTACGTGAATAAAGGCAGCGATATGGCAGATTTTGGTGTTCAGGCAGAAAATGGTGACAGCAATGCTGTACGAGTTGTCGATGAAATATCTCAATACCAGGCTGGATACATAAGCAGCAACGAGGCTGGTTGGAGAATTTATTCGTTCCCCATTCATGAACGCTATCCAGCTTTAGTTCACTTGGCAGTCCATTTGGAGAATGGTAAACGTGTCTATTTCACAGAAAGCAATGAGCAAGAAAGAGTCCTGAATCCGCCAGCTACAACTCTGATGAAAAAATGCTCTGTTCATGTCTACTCCCTTCATAGACTTGAAAAGTTCTGAACCGTTTAAGCCCAAATTTTCACAACATGCGTTGAGGTTCCAGCTCGGTTATTGTCTACTTTTGATGTTGATAGCTTATCTGCATTTGCGAATATATCAATTTTTTCACGTTTCCCCGTGCCCCTACTGCTGCGCCCCCTACAGCCAGCCAGCTGAATCGAAGCATTTCCTGTCAAACATCCCAAAAATATTGAAAGAAGAAATAGGAGATTACAATTTTATTCTTTTATTTAGTTTCAGTAAGAAACGAAGTCATGCCACCCAAGAAGTCGAGTTTGGGTCGTCGTACTCGCAATACGGAAGCAAAAAGACGTAAGATTACGAATATGACTGACGAAGAACGGGCCTCCATCCGAGAGACTAAGCGGCTGAAAGCAATACAGATGCACAACGAGGAATCAGCAGAAAGACGAGCAGATAGGCTTGAGAGAAAATGATTGAGAGTTAGGCAGTCGCGTTCTGCAAAAATCGATTTGATTCACTCTCAAAATAGTGAACGCGACAGGGCAAGGGTGGCTGAAGCGCGTTTACAGCTTGCAGCAGATCAAAACCTGCAATACAATCGTCTGGCATTCAGATATAATCCAACTGTTGATTACAGCTCGAATCGCAATGTCGTTATTGGCCGGATGCATCAGGTCTGCATATACTGTCAGGCTCCTTCGATTGAATCAGACGAAACTTCGGTCCGAGGAATATATCCATTTGCGGGATGCTGTGATGAATGACCGTAATACAACCAACGTTGGAAAGCTCACGATTTTGCCATCCTCATACATAGGTAGTCCACGCCACATGCATGAATATGCTCAAGATGCCCAGGCATATGTTCGTTGCTACGGCCGTCCAGACTTATTTATCACCTTCACATGCAATCCAGCTTGGGACGAGATAGTACAGCTGTTATTTCCTGGACAATCGTATAGGGATAGGCATGACATCACAGCCCGTGTTTTCAGACAAAAGCTCAAGTCACTGATGGATTTTATTGTGAAACATGGAGTTTTTGGATCTGTGCGGTGCTGGATGTATTCAGTAGAATGGCAGAAGAGAGGATTGCCGCATGCGCACATACTGATTTGGCTGTATGATAAAATTACTCCAGATGAAATCGACGATGTTATATGCGCTGAGATTCCATGGGCCGAGGTTGATACGGATTTGCATGAAGTTGTCATCAAGAACATGATCCATGGCCCATGTGGTACCCTCAACCCAAGTTCACCATGCATGGTAGACGGGAAGTGTTCCAAGCGATATCCTCGAGCATTTACAGCCAACACCGTAACAGGGGACGATGGATATCCTCTGTATAGGAGACGGTCAAATGAAGATGGAGGGACTTCGTCAAATTTAAACATGAGAATTGGTGATATTGAGGTAGACAATCGTTGGGTGGTTCCATACTCACCACTATTGTCAAAATCATACAAAGCGCACATCAACGTAGAATATGGCAATTCCGTGAAATCGATTAAATATATCTGCAAGTACGTAAATAAAGGCAGCGATATGGCAGATTTTGGTGTTCAGGCAGAAAATGGTGACAGCAATGCTGTACGAGTTGTCGATGAAATATCTCAATACCAGGCTGGATACATAAGCAGCAACGAGGCTGGTTGGAGAATTTATTCGTTCCCCATTCATGAACGCTATCCAGCTTTAGTTCACTTGGCAGTCCATTTGGAGAATGGTCAACGTGTCTATTTCACAGAAAGCAATGAGCAAGAAAGAGTCCTGAATCCGCCAGCTACAACTCTGATGAAAAAATGCTCTGTTCATGTCTACTCCCTTCATAGACTTGAAAAGTTCTGAACCGTTTAAGCCCAAATTTTCACAACATGCGTTGAGGTTCCAGCTCGGTTATTGTCTACTTTTGATGTTGATAGCTTATCTGCATTTGCGAATATATCAATTTTTTCACGTTTCCCCGTGCCCCTACTGCTGCGCCCCCTACAGCCAGCCATCTGAATCGAAGCATTTCCTGTCAAACATCCCAAAAATATTGAAAGAAGAAATAGGAGATTACAATTTTATTTTTTTATTTAGTTTCAGAAAGAAACGAAGTCATGCCACCCAAGAAGTCGAGTTTGGGTCGTCGTACTCGCAATACGGAAGCAAAAAGACGTAAGATTACGAATATGACTGACGAAGAACGGGCCTCCATCCGAGAGACTAAGCGGCTGAAAGCAATACAGATGCACAACGAGGAATCAGCAGAAAGACGAGCAGATAGGCTTGAGAGAAAATGATTGAGAGTTAGGCAGTCGCGTTCTGCAAAAATCGATTTGATTCACTCTCAAAATAGTGAACGCGACAGAGCAAAGGTGGCTGAAGGGCGTTTACAGCTTGCAGCAGATCAAAACCTGCAATACAATCGTCTGGCATTCAGATATAATCCAACTGTTGATTACAGCTCGAATCGCAATGTCGTTATTGGCCGGATGCATCAGGTCTGCATATACTGTCAGGCTCCTTCGATTGAATCAGACGAAACTTCGATCCGAGGAATATATCCATTTGCGGGATGCTGTGATGAATGACCGTAATACAACCAACGTTGGAAAGCTCACGATTTTGCCATCCTCATACATAGGTAGTCCACGCCACATGCATGAATATGCTCAAGATGCCCAGGCATATGTTCGTTGCTACGGCCGTCCAGACTTTTTTATCACCTTCAC